>NC_091978.1:360358952-360477551 GCF_044704955.1 Pristiophorus japonicus
TGGTATGGGTTGGGATTTGCAAGTTATTCTGTGTGTTAGAATGTGAGAGGCTACATTAACCCCTTTACATTAATCTGATCTGTGCCAGCATGCTGGGTTGAGTTATCCCGTTCGCCCTGCAAAGGTGGTATCTGCATTATAACACAGACCACAGAGGCCTTCATGCTCAGCTAATCTCCTCCCCTCACCTTTTGCAGAGTCTCTCTGTGCCAAACATCACCTTAGACTAAAGACCGAAGATCGGAGGGCAGATTTTATCAATGAAAGGTCCGCACCAGCAGTGTAAAATTTACCCTCGGGTCTCAGACCTCCAGCAGTGCTGTTGATTGGCCTGCCAATAGGGGTTGCTCGAGAGCTGTCTGGTGTGACATCCTCTGGTACATGTTTAGTGTTTAAAGGTCTGGAACTGCCTATGTGAGGACTCGTGGGGATCGTAACCAAATCAAAGTTCAAAATTCTGTATTTTTGTTTTTCTAGTCAGGCGTGTGTGTTTGTGTGTGTGAGTTTTTGTGTGTATATGTCTGTGTATATGTGAAGGTGTCTATTTGTGAGTGTCTGTGTGAGTTTGTATGTTTGTTTATCTGTGTGTATGTGTGACTATGTTTGTGTATCTATATATATATATATATGTGTCTGTGTGTCTATATGTGTATATATGTGTGTGTGTGTCTATGTATATGCGTCTATGTGTGTGTCTGTGTGCGTGTGTGTGTCTATGTGTCTGTGTCTGAATGCGTGTGTGTGTGCCTGTGTGTGTCTATGTGTGTGTGTGTCTGTGTATGTGTGTCTGTATGTGTGTGTGTGTGTTTATCCATGAACTGAGCAGGTTTCTGATGCTGTTATTTTTGTTGTGTTTTACCAGAGTGCGATATACAAAGGGGATTACCACCCTGCACATCCTACTATAAAAATATTTTGGGAAGTATTCCACGAGTTTCCATTGGAAAAGAAGAAGTTGTTTCTGCGTAAGTGTGGATCTGTTGGTGTAAACGTGACCTTGTTGGTTGTTTAAAACGTCTCACAAGAAAATGTATATTTGGATGGTTGAGAGATTAGGACACTGGGGGGGGGGGCGGCTGGTTTTGCTCTCCACTACCTCCCAAACCCGCGACCTATACCACTTAGAGGGACAAGGGCAGCAAGGTAACACCAAGTTCTGCCCCGAGTCACACACCATCCTGACATGGAAATATATCGGCCATTCCGTCATCGTCGCTGGACAAAATCCTGGAACTCCCTCCCCGACAGCACTGTGGGAGCACCTTCACCACACGGACTGCAGCGGTCCAAGCAGTGGCTCACCACCACCTTCTCAAGGGGCAATTAAGGATGGGCAATAAATGCCGGCTTTGCCGGCGACACCTATATTCCGAGAATTAATTTTTTTTTTAAAAGATCTGTTCCTATCCAGCCGGCTAATGTTGGTGTCCTTGGCTGCTAACGTGAGTCAGGGACACTCCGGGTAAAAGACACGCCCTCTAGCAGGGCCCAGTGCCAAAAATGCCGGGGAGGCTGCAGGCCTCTGAGGCCTGGTCACTGGCCTTGGGGCCTCCCAGCTAGAGAGGAGGCCTCAGGCCTGAAGACCTTCTGGGTCACAAGTTAGAAAAGTTGGGAGTTGCCTTTTCCTGTCTGGCTGGCTGCTGGGACCTGCTCCAGAGTGGAGGGTCTGGGAGGGGTATTTCAGCACAGGCTTACCACCAGCTTCTTCGGGCACTCCCGGGACACTGCAGCTTTTCGGGAAAAAAACAAGACTTGCATTTATATAGCGCTTTTCATGAGAACCGGACATCTCAAAGCATTTTACAGCCAATTAAGTTCTTTTAGGAGTGTAGTCACTTGTTGCAATGTGGCAGCCAATTTGCGCACAGCAAGCTCCCACAAACAGCAATGTGATAATGACCAGATAATCTGTTTAATGTTATGTTGATTGAGGGATAAATATTGGCCAGGGCACCGGGGATAACTCCCCTGCTCTTCTTTGAAATAGTGCCATGGGATCTTTTACATCCACCTGAGAGAGCAGTTTAATGTCTCATCCCAAAGATAGCACCTCTGACAGTGTAGCACTGCACTGGAGTGTCAGCCTGGATTTATGTGCTTAAGTCCCTGGAGTGGGACTTGAACCCACAACCTTCTGACTCAGAGGCGAGTGTGCTGCCCACTGAGCCACAGCTGACAGTGTACTCCTTGTGAGAAGCTCCTTCCCCTTTCAAATGTACCATTTTAGGGTCAAAAGTGCCTGTGAGAATCCTCGTTTTGTAGCTGTTGATCAGGGGAGGGTTATAAGGGTTCAAAGCCATTTTTCATTCCGTTTCAAAGATGTCTCCCACTACCTCCGGCTCGATGCATTTCTATTGGCTTTCAATCTGCGTCTCTCTTGCTAATGACATCGACATTAAGATTCATCCTGTTCTTTGTTCTAATAATTCCTGATTCCCATTATCTCCCAATTCACGGCCCTGGATATCGTCATGGGGCTGGAAATTCGGTTGTGGGTTTTTTGAGGCGCCAAGGCCGGGCGGAGGATAAATTTAGTGCCGGGAAATGGTTTGCGTTGGCAGCCAAAATATTCATCAGCTGGGCCCTGAGAGTGGAGCAGAGCTCTAAGGGGAGTGTTGCACACTTCTCTCGGGGCACTAGGCCGGGTGAGCAACTAAAGAGCCGGCTTCGAAACACCCGAAGAGAGGCCTTCCTGCAAATAAAAAAAATCGGAACAAAAAAACACAAAAATACATTCTCTATACATTAATCGCCCCAAATAAAGTTAAATCGCAAAATAAAAAAAAATATCACCCACACTTGCCTCGTGCAGTCATTCCTCCCCTCACCGCCCCGGGACACCTCTGCGGGGTCACTAGGGGGCGCTACAGGTTCAGCACAAAACAAAATGTTGCCTCCGTATTGATGCCGGGGGGGCATTGCACCGACTGGCGTGGCGCTCCCGGGCGATGCTCCTCGGCCCCGCCGGAACCGGCACACTGAATTTGCCGAGTGGCGCGAATGTCGGCGCTCGCGGCTGCAAACCCTTTAACGTCCCTGTTCCGACCCTCACGAGCCCTTGGTCTCTTGAGATGCATTATCAATAACGTCTCGTTCACTGAGCTATTCGATTCTTGGCACCTTTTTATTTTTTATATCGTGAGATTTGTTTTGCCGTCGTTGTTGGGGAAAACTGTTTAATTTTGGGAAGATTGACGGGGTTGTGGCGGCGGGGGGGGGGGGGCGGAGAGGGAGATTTGAAAATTCCGCCATTGGAAAGGTAGGGTGGTGTCGGTGTGGGTCAGAAAGCCCACTTAAGGAAGGGTTGGTTAACTGGCCCTCTCCCAGTCCTGATCATTGCAGTCCTGACCATGGATATCAGCCATGATCTTATTGAATGGCGGAGCAGGCTCGAGGGGCCGAATGGCCTACCCCTGCTCATATTTCTCACATTTCCAAAAATGTCGTACACCCACACCTCAATTTCCGAATCCCGATCAGGTTGATGACAGACTTTCTGCCACCGTAGGCACCATTGGGGGAAATCATTTTCCACTTAGCAAATCTTATTGCCGCAAGGGAACAAAAGTGGGTGATACAAGCACTATCCAGAGGTAAATAAGGCCCAACGTTATTACTCAAAATAAAAGAGAGAAAATGCTGGAAACACGCAGATTCTGCAGAGGGTTAACGTTTCAGGTCGATGACCTTTCAAGCTGTAAGTTCTGCTGAAAGGTCGACGACCTGCAACTTTAACTCTGTTTCTCTCTCCACAGATGCTGCCTGACCCGCTGAGCATTTTCTCTCTCTCTTTAGATTTCCAGAATCCGCAGTGTTTTGCTTTTGTTACTGTTCAGAAAGCTGCCTCCCTCCTCCAGCTTTACAGCCGAAGCTTTGGCGTCCCTTCCCGAAGCACTCGGCTAATCGTGCCTTCTCTCCGGCTGTGTTCAATCCTGCTGTCAGCCTGCGCTTTGGAAGAAAGACTTGCATTTGTATAGCCCCTTTCACAACCTTAGGACATCCCAAAGCACTTTACAGCCAATGAAGCGCTTTCTCAAGTGTGGTCACTGTTGTAATGTAGGAAACGTGGCAACCAATTGCGCACAGCAAGCTCCCACCAACAGTAATGTGATAATGATACAGATAATCTGTTTTTGGTGATGCTGGTTGAGGGATAAATATTGGCCAAGAACCGGGGAGAACTCGCCCTGCTCTTTGAAGTAGTGCCACGAGATCTTTGACGTCTGTCTGGGAGAGCAGGCAGGGGCTTGGTTTAACCACCGGCACGGACACACTGGGCCAAATGGCTTCATTCTGTGCTGTAAATTTCTATGATTCTATGAGTCTCCCATCCGAAAGATGGCACCTTTGACAGTTCAGCGTTCCCTCAGCACTGCACTGGAGTGTCAGCCTAGGTTTTTGTGCTCAAATCTCTGGAGTGGGACCTGAACCCACAACCTTCTGACTCACAGGCGAGAGAGCTGCCCACTGAGCCACTGGCTGACGCTTTGACCCTCGGCCCTGCGGCTAGGCTCCTCAATTGAACTTAAAATTAAAATAAAAACCAAATGCATCCTCGGGGTCTTTAGCCGACTTCTGTTCAGGAGCATGAACGGATTTCTCACCCTTTTATTTTTTTTCCGTTCCGCCTGTAGTGTTTTTGACCGGGAGTGACCGGATCCCAATCTATGGGATGGCGAGTATCCGGATGACGATCCAGCCCACGGCCGGAGGGGAGCGCTATCTACCGGTGGCCCACACCTGCTACAACCTGCTGGATCTGCCCAAGTACCAGAGCAAAGCGACACTGAGCACAAAACTCACTCAGGCCATTGACCATCACGAAGGCTTCAGCTTGGTATGAAATGAACTCTTTACCTTTTCCTCCCTGCCGCAAGGGAGGTATATCGATTTAATAAGCACTTTATCATTATTATTAGAGATTATTTTACGACTGTAGTCTTGAGAGACTAACCCTTTGGTTGTCATTCCAAACCGTAGGGTACGTTTTAAATGAGCCTTTTGCCACCGCTGCCGTTGCAACTTTTTTTTTCAGCGTTAAGTTTAGTTGGAATGTTCCGAGTTTTAATTGGCATCGTGCACAAGGAGGACCGATCAGGTCACCCAGTTTGTCCAGCACCCCCGGCAGACACTTCCAGGATTCAGGGATGCTCCCCGTGACTTGCTGGAATCTCTGACGCATGCGGGACCAAAGACCGGCCTACGAATTCGATGGCGCCGTGCCCGTTTTCTTGGCAGGTAGCACAGGCTCATGACCAGCCGGAAGTGCACTGCCCCGCCATATTGGTGTAGGCCAAATTATAGGCGTCCGGGGCCCACGCCTGAAACCGCTGTTAGTTAGGCCCTTTGCGCTTGGAAATAAGAGGATTAAAGCCTGTGTGATGCCCTCCCCGCCCCCCCTCCCACCGCCCTCTGCAAGATTGGGTTGGCCCTGAGGCGTTCAGGAAAAGCAGGCCGAAATGCAGCCTAACAGGCGGCCGTTAAAGAGGCCCTTGGAGGCCACCACCCACAAGTTTGCTGAACAAAGAACATAAATCTAGAACTCGGGGGCATAGCTTAAGAATAAGGGGCCGCCCATTTAGAACTGAGATGAGGAGGAATTTCTTCTCTCAGAGGGTTGTAAATCTGTGGAATTCTCTGCCCCAGAGAGCTGTGGAGGCTGGGACAGTGAATATATTTAAAGCGGAGATGGACAGATTTTTGAGCGATAAGGGAATAAGGGATTATGGGGAGCGGGCAGGGAAGTGGAGCTGAGTCCATGATCAGATCAGCCATGATCTTATTGAATGGCGGAGCAGGCTCGAGGGGCCAAATGGCCTACTCCTGCTCCTATTTCTTATGTTCTTGTCATTGAGCACTGCCCTCAGAGAAAATTCACAGGCAGCCGACAAGATATCCACGCTGTTACACCGGAAGCTTTGGCCTCCTTGAATATTGATGTTTGATTTGCTTTGCTGCTGCCATACGAAAGAAGATCAGAAAGATACCGGGGCTTAAAGGGTTAAAGTATGAGGACAAACTGCGTATACTTGGCTTTGTATTCGCTTGAGTACAGGAGATTGAGGAGTGATCTGATCGAGGTGTTTACAATGTCATTTAATATATTTAAGGCGGAGATAGACAGATTTTTGAGCAATAAGGGAGTGAAGGGTTATGGAGAGTGGGCAGCGAAATGGAGCTGAGCCCAAGATCAGATCAGCCATGATCTTATTGAATGGTGGAGCAGGCTCGAGGGGCCGTATAGCCGACTCCTGCTCCTGTTTCTTCTGTTCTTACCTGAATGTGGAGCCGGGTGCAGTGGGAGTGATCCTCCTGACCCCACAATAAAACCGTGGGCCGCTGTTGGCCATCACCCACACCCCTCCCCCACCCCACCCCCCTTACCCTCGCTACAATCATGAGGTCGACTCCTTCTCCAATGATCGGCAACCCTCCCGGTCACTCCCCAATTCCCCCCCCCCCCGCCTCCCCCTTTAACGACCAATCCACCAGCAACCCGAAATTCAAAGCCTCTTCACCTGGGGTGTGGGGGGAGTGGGGAATGGGCAGGGGCAGGGGCAGCGGCGCTCAGCAAATGCCTCTGGCCTACCCGCCCATGCGTGGGGACCGTTTATCGAAGGCCGGTGTTGCTCCATTTGTAAAAACGGTAGAAGATTGCGAAGCCGGGTCTCCCTGCGAAGGTGCGTGTTGGGCGGTGACCAACCGTCCGCCACCGAGCGAACGGAAAGGAAAGCCGGGCAGGGCGGCCGATTGGCGTCCGGACGCCAAGGACCGCTACCCCCCTCCCCCCCCCCTGCCAGCAATCTTTTAATTTGCCGCAGCAGTCCCTCAAAAGGGTTAACGGCCTGCTGCTTTTAATATACAGCCTGGAACCATAGTGCTGTGAAATGCGTAACTCTAAAAGGAGCCCATTTTTAAAAGAAGTAAAAAAAAAAAACGATTATGTAATCACAATATAATAAGCCGCCTGTTAATCTATATTCACGGCGTAACAGTTGCCAGCTGGGTATGACCTGACAGCTGTAAGAGCAAGTTGGGAACTCTTTCGTCCTTTTATGGTTAACATTGTAAGAATGAGGTGGTGTATGGTGCGTTTAGCTTTGTCAAAGTATTGTATGCTTGTACAGATCCTCATCTATGTAAACTGAGAGGCCTAGTTTGAGAGGGCCCGGGCAGAAATTGTGATCCTGTTATTTTTTAATTTCATGAGTAAAAAGTTACTATTTGTTTCACCTTTTTTGCTTTTCCAGAAAGCTCCAGATTAAATCCTTGTGTACTTTTCTTTTTATGTTGTAGAACTTTTTAAAAAGATAAATAAATAAATAAAACCCAAAGTTTTGTTGCTTGTTTTTCCACTGGTTGGTTTTCCCGGGGGTGGGGCGGGTGCTGTGCTTCACACAGAAAGAAAAGAAAGACTTGGATTTATATAGCGCCTTTCACCAGCACCATCGGACGTCTCAAAGAGCTTTACAGCCAATGAAGTCCTTGTGGAGTGTGGTCACTGTTGCAATTTAGGAAGTCAAAGACCAAGTGTACGCTTCAGGTTAAACAGCGGCGACAATTGTCCCAGAGGGATCCGTCAGAATTCATTTCCCCGTTTAAAGTCACTCATTCTGACATTCTTCCATGTCCACATCATGAAAACTGCTCATGTAATCTCGTCACGCTGTAATTACAGCTTCCTATCAGAGGTGGCACTGCAGCACCACCAGTGGCCGGAGAGTGTACCGTGTGGTATTTGCATATTTATCCCTCAACCAACATCACTGAAACGGATTAGAATCATAGAATGGTTACAGCACGGAAGGTCATTCTGCCCGTCAAGTCCGTGCTGATTCTCAGCTAGTCCCACTCCCCCGCCCTGTCCCTGTAGCACTGCAATATTTTTCCCTTCAGATACTTACCCAACTCTCTATTGAAAGATAAGGTTGAGTCTGCCTCCCCCACCCTTTCAGGCCGTGCATTCCAGATCCCAACCACTCACTGCCTAAAAAAGTATTTTCTTACATCACCTTTGGTTCTTTTGCCAATCACCTTAAATCTGTGTCCTCTGGTTCTCGACCCTTCCGCCAATGGGAACAGTTTCTCTCTCTCTACTCTGTGCAGACCGATCATGATTTTGAACACCTCGATCAAATCTCCTCTCAACCTTCTTTGCTCCAAGGAGAACAACCCCAGCTTCTCCAGTCTATCCACGTAACTGGAGCCCCTCATCCCTGGAATCAATCTCGTAAATCTTTTCTGCATCTTCTTTAAGACCTTCACATCCTTCCTAAAGTGCGGTGCCCAGAATTGGACACAGTCGACAATTGGGGCCAAGCCAGTGTTTTAAACAGGTTGATCATAATTTCCACACTTTTGCACTCCAGACCTCGATTTATGAAGCCCAGGATCCCGTAAGCCTTTTCACCCTGGTCATTATCACATTGCTGTTTCTGGGAGCTTGCTGTGAGTAAATTGGCTGTCGAGTTTCCTACATTACAACAGTGACTACACTTAATTGACTGTAAAGTTCCAGGACATCGCTGTAGGAGATCCTCAGGGCAGTGTCCTAGCCCTAGCCGAAGTGGGGATGTTCGCTGATGATTGCATAGTGTTCAGTTCCATTAGCAACTCCTCCAGATAATGAAGCACTCTGTGCCAGCATGCACCAAGTCCTTCAGGCTTGGGCTGGTAAGTAGCAAGTAACATTCGCGCCACACAAGTGCCAGCCAATGATTATCTCCAACAAGAGAGTCTAACCATCTCCCCTTGACATTCAACGGCATTACCATCGTCGAATCCTCCACCATCAACATCCTGTGGGTCACCATCAATCAGAAACTTGAACTGGATCAGCCTCATAAATATTGTGGCTGCAAGAATGATTATTTTTATATAAAAGCGCTTTGAAAGAGGCTATATAAATGGAAGTTCTTGATTCTATGTCACGCACCTCTATAACAAACGGAGCCCACATTGTAGTTGGGTACTTCTACAATCCAGTACTGGTCTATCCTCAATAAAATGACACAAGGACTCTGCTGTCTCAGCGGATTCGCACTGCATCGAGCGGGGAGGTCCCTGATGTAATCCCGTGTGTGTGCTGAGGGAGTTGGCTGATCTCGGGTAGGTTGCGACAGCTAACCTCGGGATGGATCCTGGGAGCTAGGGCAGGAGCATTATTGACCAGGGTTTCACCTCCTGACTGCCATCTGGTAGCTTCTGCTGGTGAGTGAATGTGTGGATTTTGGGTCGGAATTTAACAGGGAGGGCACGCGCGCGGGGCAAGAAGAGTTGGGCTGTGATGCTACATGCAGTCGACTAGCCCACCCCAAGCCACGCAGGAAAGAATGACTGTGAGGGTGAGGCAAGGGAAGACACTTGTCAAGGGAGGAGTTGGGGGGCAAAAGCTTATACAAGGACCAAAAAACATAGGAATTTCCATTGAGCTAGACATCGATGGATCGCCTTTGGATTCTGAAGTGACACAATGAACAGGAAACACTTCTCAAGTCACAAATTCTCAACTGGCTTGTGGATCATAAAATAATCGTTTTCTTCAACAATGTGTTCCTGGTAAATCAGACGCAAATAAAATGATGCCAGTACTTTACAGCAAAAATATTATATTTTCTGTTATACAAAATACAATCACGTTCTCATGTACGAAAATATACACATCCGTATTTTTCCCATTCTTAGCGTTTTACATTCAAAAAGATAAAAGTCAACACCAGCACAGTCTTGTTTTTTTTTGTTATTTTCTTCCTGTAAACATTGATCCAATGCCGAGGGCAGGGTGTCCGGATTTACACAACGTGCAAGTAATGTCAGGACGCCTGTCCCATTGTGAGTTGTGCACACACACACACACCACACACGTACAAACCCGAGTGTGCAAGAGGCGGTCGCCAACTGTTGAGCTGGAACCTGGGGGTGAATGGGTGAAGCATGCAAAGGCTTTTGCCACCATTTGGGTAGAGGCACAAGGGGGTCATGGAACAAGGACGCTCACAATTATATTCTGCGCAGTTTTACATTGAACGAACGCCAGCTGGTACCGACACGTTACATCGACTCTAATGTGTAGGGATTTTCGGCCCGGGGCTGAATTTGATCGGTTTTTTTTTTGCAATAATTTTCAAACATTTTTTATTACAGTTCTGCCGAGATCGATTCAAGCGCTCTTGTGTGTTTTTAAGTCAACTTCTGCAATGATCAGTCCAGGAAGGTGCTGGCAGATTTTCCAAACGGGCAACATTTCAACAGCATTCGTAGTCAGGTAGTGAGTGATAGCACATGAACATGTTTACTGGAGTTTCTTGCGGGATTTCACACTCTTAACGCAGACTGGTCGACCTCCTGTGTCGATGCACAAAGGAAGTCAACACCAGAGGAGTCTTCAGGTGAAGTAGGGTTAGAGGTCCGGGGTGGGGAGGGGTAACTGGACCAAGGTGTGGATGTGATTCAAACCCCCATTTTAAGGCTAATTTACCGCAAGTTATAATGTAACTGGGGTGGGGTACTGAGGTTGAATGATCAGCCATGATCATATTGAATGGTGGTGCAGGCTCGAAGGGCCGAATGGCCTACTTACTGCTCCTATTTTCTATGTAAACAGCCCATTGTGTAAATGTGTCATGCTGCAATTACACCCTCACATCAGTGGTGGCGCTGTGCAGTGTGGGTATAATTAGCACAACAAATTTACATAGGCACTTTCCCCATTATAAATGTGGACAGGGATTTAGAACAGGAACAGTTGTCAGGAGGCTCACGTCGGTGGAAGATTTATAAAATATATAGATATTGGGAAGTGAAGCTGTTAAGACTCTTTACAGGGTTTACACACACACATATAGGGACAGAAGCCGGCCATTTGGCCCCTCTAGCCTGTTCCCCCATTCAGTGGCTGATCTGTACCTCATCTCCTTCAAGTTGCCTTTCCGACATCACTTGATACCATTACCTTATAACAATCTTATCACCCTCAGTCTTGGAAAATTTCAATTGACCCAGTGTCCATAGCCTTTTATGGGGGGGGGGGAGTTACAGATTACCACCAACCTTGTGTGTGTATATGTATATAAAACAGCTAGCGATGCACCATTTTTCTATGATTTCAGAAAATGCCCTATGTTAAAAGAAGCCAAGGCAATATCTTGGAAAAAAATATATAATTGTCTCTATTAACTACACAAAAGTGAGGATGACCCGCTACAGAACATTGGGGTCATCAATGAGCCTGATCACGGACACAGTTCTGAAGCCCCCTTTCACAGAACGTTCACATGTTCAGGCTGCATTTTAGTTTGCTGTGGTTGCAAATTTAAATCTTAAATTCACGAAGGAGTGGGGGAGGGCAGCCTTTATTCGGCCAATCCCTGCGGCCCTCATCACGTTGCTCAGTCAGGGGTCGCTGTCGGCATTGTACCTGCCCAGCATGCTGGCAGGGAATTGGTGGGGTGAGGGTGTCACACACCAAGGTCCTGCCCCCTCCCCAAAATCAAAATTGGCAATTCTGGCTGACGGTCTACCTTACCATTGAAAGATTTACATTTATATAGCGCCTTTCACATAGTTCTTTGCAGCCAATTACGTGCTTTTGCAATGTGGGAAACAGCAGCCAGTTTGCGCACAGCAAGCTCCCACAATACAACAATGTGATAATGACCCAATAATCTGTTTTAGTGGTGGTGATTGAGAGATAAATATTGGCCAGGACACCAGGGATAACTCCTGCTCTTCTTTGAAATAGTGCCATGGGATCTTTTACATCCACCTGAGAGGGCAGACGGGGCCTCGGTTTAGCGTCTCATCCAAAAGACGGCACCTCCGAAAGTGCAGTGCTCCCTCAGCACTGCACTGGAGTGTCAGCCTAGATTTATGTGCTCAAGTTCCTGGAGTGGGATTTGAACCCACAACCGTCTGACTCAGAGGCGAGTGTACTACCCACTGAACCATAGCTGACACTGAGTTGGCAGGGTAAGGATTAGATGGGCTGTTCGCTCCTCAACAAGGCCCACCCAGGTTTACTGCGCTTTGTTGCAGTACCGAGCCCAGTGAATTGGAATCGCTGCCCGCCACCCCTAATCTATTTTAACTGCGGCAAGCTTGGCCTGTTTATAATGGGGAGGTGGGTGCAGATGGAAAAGGACAGTGCTAGGTCTTTTAAATCAAACCCTCGCCAAACGTGAAGTACAGAGATCAGACGGACATTCGTTCATCGCCATTTATTTCACTGCCACATCTTGGAGAGCTCTCTTGGCATTTAACCAGCAGCATTTCTGGTTCCCTTCAATGGAAGGGAGAGGCTGTGGCCAATTGCCAGTCCCAATTTCCCCGAATGCAACTGAGTAAGTAAGGGTTGACCTTACTTTGTTTAATCCCACAGTGGGTTTTGTCAATTGGCATTTTTCTGAAAGCACTGGAGTACCCGAGCGACGAGTGCTAGAAATTAATATCGAATGAGATGGCTGGAAGGGAATTCTAAATTGCCAATTAGGCTTTTGAAAAACTCTTTGCGATTTGCCCGCGAGGGTAACAAAGATTTAAAGTTATGGGAGATTCATACCCTGTTGTAGCACCCAAGGGCCCTACAATTCGACTGTGGGGACGCTTAACGCGTTGCTCTGAAATTCCTCTCTCGCGACTATTTCAGTAAAGGTACTGACCCATCATAAGTCGAACTGCCGGAAAGAGCAATTTCAGGCGGATGTGGCGATGGTTTGGCACACAAATTGGCGACCTCAAGAGGTTGGCACCAAAATACCACATTGGGTTGTCTGGCGCTAAATGAGCCCCAGAGACTGAATTACCTCAATCCTCTTCTTGGCATCATTTACTGATAATACTCCCTTCAAATGAAGATGCTGGTTCTACTGAACTCCCAACTTTTATATATAAATATATACATATATAGATATATATATAAATATATACACCGTCCTAGCTAGCCACACAAAGCTCTGATCTCAACAGCTTTAAGGGCAGCAGGGAACTTTCCAGGGTGCTGGGATTGTGCTTCGAGGCTGAAACACTCTCAAAGGAATTAATGGCAACTAGTCCTAGGCAGTCCAGGCCAAGTTGAGTTCGAAGGTGGGGGAGTAATTGGATCAGGAGGTGCCGATATCAGTCAGTCCCTGTTTGCAGGTCATTAAATGCTGTCTAGATTTCCATTAAAATTGCGATGTAAACATTTAGTAATGGAACCTGTCTTTGTAAACTTGTCATGCTGTACATAGACGCGTGTGTACAACCAACAGCTTGCAATTACAGAGCGCGATTAATGTGGGAAACCTTCCAAGGCGTTCACACACACACACACACACACGGCCGTGCACAGTTATGCTATTAATATGCCCTTATGTAAATGATGTGCTGTGAATCTCTACAGAAATTATAGCCATGAGAAAATCAGTGTGCAATATTTCTCCTGCAACAAGGTTATAATTAACCATTGGCAACATGTTATAGGCTGGAGTGGACATAGATAAGGGGTAGACTTCAGCACCAAGTGCACAGCTTCGCACAATGGGACTGCGAATTGGGAAATTGGGCCCGGAGAGGCACCTCGACCCCTTGCTCCTGATTTCCCAACCCGCGCTCCTGGGAAAATCTACCCCTGTAGTGTTTGGCCTGGTCCACCTTTCCAGAGCCACCTCGCTGGGACTTTGTGCCTGGCAGGCTGTGGGCGCCTGGCATTCTCCTCCCAGCTGTCCATCGACCCGAGGGGGTTCAGTCAACAAGAGGACCACGCTGGAACAGCACCACACTGACGGGAAACACCAGCCTGTGTCTCAGACCTGAAACTCTCCTCTACATGTTGCAGCGACAGAATGGCTGGAGACGCCAGAGACAATCCCTGCACACAGTTGCAAACCACGGGTACACAAGAAAATGTGAATATGATCTGCAGACGACCGAGAGCTTCTTCACTGGCGACTCCTAAAGAAAACGTTCAGCTGACATCTCACCAAATGCAGCGTTTGCAGTCACTGGTATTCACACAGATTTCAGAACGTGTAAAGCAGAGGAATCAAATAACAAGCTTATATCACACGCGAAGGAAGTGAGGACTATCTCCTTGGTAACAAAGTAGACGCACTGGTCCATGTCCAAAGTGTATCTTTCAAATCTTACTCGCAGGCTTGTGATATTAGTGTATGAGTAAAAGATTATTAGCAGGACGTGTTTAACTGGTTCAAAAATTACTGCTCACCCTTAAACCTCAATTGCTTTGAGAACATTAACAATTTGTGGGCATGGAAGCAATTTTAGCTTGCTGATAATTGCCACGGCAACCGATAGCTCGCAACCCATCTTTGCTTAAAGTTATCCCAGCTGGCTAGTTCCAATTCCTACGCCCCATTGCATTGTCCAGGTAAAGGGGTTTTAAAGCCATTGCGTCTGGCAGTCATTCCAGATATACCGACCATTATCAAACTCTCAAAGTAATTCGTGCAGCAAGCTCTATAAAACAAAGGGTTAACTCGACTATGCAACCCCCTTCCCCTCCCCACCCCATCATCCGACTCTGCACTTATACAAATGTGTAAGATGGGTTGGAATCTGCAGAGCTCAGAACACCAATGCCTTTTGTTTTAAACTGGACGCACACACAAATCGGTGTTCAACTTTGTAATTCATTAAAGTGATTCTCTTTTTGGTATTATTGAAACATCCTACAGATTGAAAAAAAAATCGAATCGTCCCCCCTTCAATACAGATTTGATCAATGCTGCCAATAATTTAAGTTCATTTATGTTTCTCGAGGGGTCTCTTGAGTTCCTGCAGTCTCACACACACACACACAAAACACAGAAGAGGGTGTTATGGTTCCAAGCCTTTAAAACACACACTGAGCCCTCCACAAACCAGCCTCTGGATCTGCAGGTCAATTCTTTTCTTATGCCATGCACAGCCCAGCCCCCGCATGGCCTACATTGCTGACCGCATGGCCTCAGAGTGCACGCTGGCGAGGTTGGAGGTCGCAGGTCAATCTGGGGGTGGGGGGTCACCTGACGCAACTCTTCCAACACAGGTATGCTCGCAGAGAACAATCAATTGTGGCTTCCTTCTGGACCTCTTCCTTTCCCCCCCCGGGGCAGCTCGTTTCGAGATTTCAGATTGGAAAGGGGGCTGACGGGCCCTTTGGATTAAACCCCCCCTCCCCTCCACTTCTCAAAAAGTACAGGGGGATGGGGGGGGGGGGGGGGGGAGCAGGGGAGGCGTCTCTTCTCGGTCATGTAGCAGCACTGGACGCCATTCTCTGAGAGACGGTGGGAGTCGCGGCCAAGGCCAGGAAAATCAAGCTGCATTTTTCTTCGGCTTTCACTGCGGCCACGCAGTGCGAGAGTCCGGCGCAGCCTCCCGCCACCGCCGCGGGGCCTTCCGCGAAATAAAAGAGGCAATGAAAATCGACATCGCTGAATCTTTCCCTATTCATATGACCTTCGACGGATCCTGCTTGCTTATGAGCACCTCCAACAGCCGCAGCTTTGCCTTGACGTGCTTGTACTCGCTGTATTCCTCGGCCATGGGAGCACGGTCTTCTTTCTGCACGTTCCTGCGCAAAACAAGAGCGGCTTGAGTGGAATTCCACATTTCAACATCCTTACATCTCCCCCCCCCCCCTCCAACAACTACTCTACTCTGGTCTGGTTATTCTGGTGCGATTTTCGTTGAATGAGCTTGCATTTATATAGAGCACCTTTCCCATTCTCATTATGCCCAAAGTGCCTCACAATGAAGTACTTTTTGACGTACAATCACTGTTATTTTGAAGGCAAATTCAGCAGCCAATTTGCACAGAGCAAGGTCCCCCACAGATTTGATTTTTTTTTTAGTGATGTTGGTTGAGAGACGGGGCCTCGGTTTAACGTCTCATCCAAAAGACGGCACCTCCGACAGTGCAGCACTCCCTCAGCACTGCACTGGGAGTGTCAGCTTTGTTTATGTGTTGAACTCTCCTAGAGTGGGACTTGAACCCACAACTTTTTAAACTCACGAGGCGAGAGTGATACCCACTGAGTCACAGATGTACCCTGTTAAACAGCCTACTGCCAAGAGCCCCAAACCTTTCTCTATGCTGAGCTCTTCAGGAGATTCGTGTCTCGTGTGCGCCCCTCCCCCCTTTCTAAGAAACAATATTTTTGCATAACTTTTCAGAGGTTTACTTGGCCATTATCATTGCTGTTTGTGGGAGCTTGCTGTGTGCAAATTGGAATTCAGAAAAATGAGAGGTGATCTTATCGAAACATATAAGATTATGAGGGGACTTGGCAAGGTGGATGCAGAGAGGATGTTTCCACTGATGGGGGAGACTAGAACTAGGGGGCATGATCTTAGAATAAGGGGCTGCCCATTTAAAACTGAGAAGAGGAGGAATTTCTTCTCTCAGAGGGTTGTAAATCTGTGGAATTTGCTGCCTCAGAGAGCTGTGGAAGCTGGATCATTGAATAAATTTAAGACAGAGATAGACAGTTTCTTAACCGATAAGAGAATAAGGGGTTATGGGGAGCGGGCAGGAAGTGGAGCTGAGTCCATGATCGGATCAGCCATGATTATATTAAATAGTGGAGCAGGCTCGAGGGGCCGTATGGCCTACTCCTGCTCCTATTTCTTATGTTCTTATGTAAACCGACTACCATGTTTCCCACATTACAACAGTGACTACACTCCAAAAAGTATTTTATTGACTGTAAAGGGCTTTGGGACGTGCTATATAAATGCAAGTTTTTTCCCTTTTGTTAGCGGCAATTCTAACCAGGACAAAGATCTCACGAACTTGACCCCGGGTGAGGCTGGCTGTTGGCAGTAGAGAGAGAATTGTATAAATTTACCAGGGTAGCACATGTCATTGGTCAATGCATGTTCCAGTAATCTAACCCACCAGCAAAACTACAACCTGCATTTATATAGCGCCCTTTAACGCAGGAAAATGTCCCGAGGCGGTTCTCACAGGATTGTATTCGGACAAAGGTTGACACCGAGCAAAAAGGGGAGGCGTTGGGAGGGTTGACTGGAAGCTTGGTCAAAGAGGATAGATTTTAAGGAGAGGGAGTTGAGAAGGCAGGGAGGTTCAGGGAGGGAATTCCAGAATTGAGGACCTCGATGGCTGAAGGCACGGTCGGCAATAGTGGGGTGAAGCGAGTGAGGGATGTGTCGGAGCAATCGCTCGAAGCAGTTAGAGACCACCAGAGAAGCAAGCAGCATCCATTCTGAAATGTGTTTTTACCGTCTAATGACGAAAAGTGTTTGGAACCAGATCCTGCAGCAATATGCAAGTGTCTACATTACAAGGTGCCTTAAGTCTGGAATTCCCCTGGTCAGCTAACAGGCTGGGTTCCTCCTCACGATGCTGACCAATGATGGAGCCCCCAGCAGCGGGAAACTGATCCCTCTTCCACACAAACATTTCTCAGGACGATCGTGTTTCGGTCGAAGGTGACATTAAAGACACCTTCCTGTTACACTCGTGACCGATGTGTCAGCCATGGCTCATTTGGTAGCACCCTTGCTTCTAAGTCAGAAAGTCGGGGATTCATGTCCCAAACCAAAGACTTCAGCACATAAATCTAGGCTGACACTGCAGTGCTGAGGGAGCGCTGCACTGTCGGAGAAATGTATGGCACACAAGGTGACCATTTGGCCCATTCATGCCTGTGCCGGCCGAGAAAGAGTTATCCAGCCTAATCCCACTTTCCAGCTCTTGGTCCGTAGCCCTGTAGGTTACGGCACTTCAAGTGCACATCCAAGTACTTTTAAAAATGCGATGAGGGTTTCTGCCTTTACCACCCTTTCAGTCAGTGAGTTCCAGCCCAATTCAAGTCCCACTCCAGGGATTTGAGCACATAATCCAGGCTGACACTCCCAGTGCAGTCCTGAGGGAGTGCTGCACTGTCGGAGGTACCATCTTTAGGAGGAGGTATTAAACTCTGTTTGCCCTCTCAGGTAGATTTAAAAGGTCCCATGGCACTATACAAAGAAGGGCAAGGGAGTTCTTCCAGTGTCCTGGATATCATTCATCGCTCAACCAGCATTACTAAAAAACAGATAATCTGGTGATTATCTCGCCGCTATGTTGCATTTAGGGTTAGGGTTAGGGCCGTCTATCAGGTGAGGCATTAAACCTCTCAGCTACCTTTCAACTCTTACAGTTAGAGGGTCAAGCAAGTGGCTAAGACTCAAATCGCCTTAAGCTGAAATGTTTTAGTTCAATGGTTTAGTACAGAGGAGATTTATGAGGATCTTGCCTGGACTGGAGAATTTTAGCTATGAGAAAAGATTGGATAGGCTGGGTTTGTTTTCTTTGGAACAGAGGAGGCTGAGGGGAGACCTGATTGAGGTGTATAAAATTATGAGGGGCCTGGATAGAGTGGATAGGAAGGACCCGTTTCCCTTAGCAAAGAGGCCATCAACCAGGGGGCATAGATTTAAAGTAATTGGTAGTTATTTGGGGGGATTTGAGGAGAAATTTCTTCATCCAGAGGGTGGTTGGGGTCTGGAACTCACAGCCTGAAAGGGTGGTGGAGGCAGAAACCCTCACCACATTTAAAAAGTACTTGGATGTGCACCTGAAGTGCCGCAACCTACAGGGCTACGGACCAAGAGCTGGAAAGTGGGATTAGGCTTGGTCTGCCGGCGCAGACACGATTGGCCAAAATGGCCTCCTTCCCTGCAGTAAATTTCTATGATTCAATGATTCAACGAGAAGCGGGTTTGTCTCCCAAAGCGTTGGAACGGATTTATTCCAGGGGTGCATAATAATAGTCTCCTAAAATTCCTACATTTTGGATTGTTCCGAGAATCCAGCCGCTGTTCTTTTAACTATTGTTCTATTAACTGACATCGGTAGTGGGGAAAATGTTGGAATCAATTATTAAGGATGAAATAGCAGCGCATTTGCAGAGCAGTGACAGGATTGGTCCAAGTCAGCATGGATTTATGAAAGGGAAATCATGCTTGACAAATCTTCTGGATTTTTTTGAGGATGTGGCTGGTAGGGTGTATTGGGGAGAACCAGTGGATGTGGTGTATTTGAACTTTCAAAAGGCCTTTGACGGGGTCCCGCAAAAGAGATTGGTGTGCAAGGTCGGGCCGCGTGATGTTGGGGGTGGTGTACTGGCGTGGATGGAGAGTTGGTTGGCAGA
Organism: Pristiophorus japonicus; assembly: GCF_044704955.1. Lineage (NCBI taxonomy): Eukaryota > Metazoa > Chordata > Chondrichthyes > Pristiophoridae > Pristiophorus > Pristiophorus japonicus. The sequence continues at coordinate 360,378,089 of NC_091978.1, forward strand.
CGGGAGGCAGAGAGTCGGGATGAACGGGTCCTTTTCAGAGTGGGGGGCGGTGGCTGGTGGAGTGCCGGGGGGATCAGTGCTGGGACCCCAGCTATTTACAATATATATTAATGATTTGGATGAAGGAATTGAGTGTAATATCTCCAACTTTGCAGATGACACTAAGCTAGGTGGCGGTGTAAGTTGCGAGGAGGATGCTGGGAGGCTGCAGGGTGATTTGGACAGGTTAGGTGGGTGGGCAAATGCATGGCAGATGCAGTATAATGTAGATAAATGTGAGGTTATCCACTTTGGTGGCAAAAACACGAAGGCAGAATATTATCTGAATGGTGGCGGATTGGGAGAAGGGGAGATGCAACGAGACCTGGGTGTCATGGTTCATCAGTCACTGAAAGTTGGCATGCAGGTGCAGCAGGCGATGAAGAAGGCAAATGGCATATTGGCCTTCATAGCTAGGGGATTTGAGTATAGGAGCAGGGAGATCTTACTGCAATTGTATAGGGCCTTGGTGAGGCCACATCTGGAATATTGTGTTCAGTTTTGGTCTCCTAATCTGAGGAAGGACGTTCTTGCTATAGAGGGAGTGCAGCGAAGGTTCACCAGACTGATTCCAGGGATGGCTGGACTGACATATGAGGAGAGACTGGATCAACTGGGCCTTTATACACTGGAGTTTAGAAGGATGAGGGGGGATCTCAGAAACGTACAAGATTCTGATGGGATTGGACAGGTTAGATGCGGGAAGAATGTTCCCGATGTTGGGGAAGTCCAGAACCAGGGGACACAGTCTTAGGATAAGGGGTAGGCCATTTAGGACTGAGATGAGGAGAAACTTCTTCATGCAGAGAGTTGTTAACCTGTGGAATTCCCTGCCGCAGAGAGTTGTTGATGCCAGTTCATTGGATATATTCAAGAGGGAGTTAGATATGGCCCTTACGGCTAAAGGGATCAAGGGGTATGGAGAGAAAGCAGGAAAGGGGTACTGAGGTGAATGATCAGCCATGATCTTATTGAATGGTGGTGCAGGCTCGAAGGGCCGAATGGCCTACTCCTGCACCTATTTTCTATGTTTCTATGTTTCTATGGAAGTTTGAACAAAGAAAGAGGAAAACAAGCGATCTGCTGGGATTAATTTGTTTCAACATTTGATTGAATGCCATTAAATATCACCACTAAAATGTACTAATGAAAAACCAACCTTCCATTCTCCTGAAAAAATGTGTCTTCAAATTCCCTCAGGGATTTGCGAAGCCTTTTCTTGTCAGCTCTTGCTTCTTGCAGCTGTTCCAGAAGCTCTGGCCTAGAAATGTCAGAATAAAATGTTAGTCGTGAAGTATTACATTATATGAAGTATTAAAAACAACCAATTACATGTATTTTGGCCCTCTATAGCAGCTAGGGCCAACATAAGAAATAGGAGCAGAAGTCTGCCATTTGGCCCCTCGAGCCTGCTCCATCATTCAATAAGATCATGGCTGATCTGATCTTGGCTTCAACTCCACTTTCCTGGCTCGCTCTCCATAACCCTTCACTCCCTTATTGTTCAAAAATCTGTCTATCGCTACCTTAAATATACTCAATGACCCAGCCTCCACAGCTCTCCGGGGTAAAGAATTCCAAAGATTCATGACACTCAAGAGAATAAATTTCTCATCTCCATTTGAAATGGGTGACCCCTTATTCTGAAACTATGCCCCTTAGTTCTAGATTCTCTCACAAGGGGAAACATTCTGCATCTACCCCCGTCCAGCCCGCTCACAATCTTATACGTTTCAATAAGATCACCTCTCATTCTTCCAAACTCCAGTGAGTACAGGCCCAATCTGCTCAACCTTTCTTCATAAGACAACCCCTTCATCTCAGGAATCAACCTTGTGAACCTTCTCTGAACAGCCTCCAATGCAAGTATATCCCTCCTTAAATAAGGAGACCAAAGCTGTACGCAGTACTCCAGGTGTGGTCTCACCAATGCCCTGTACAGTTGTAGCAAGACTTCCCGGGTCTTAAATTGCCTCTCCCGGTAAGCCCTCTGGCCGTCGGAAAGCTGCGGCCATGGGGCGGCGCAGATGGCTGCCGACTCTCCGTGAAGGGTCCGCCATTTTAGAAATTGCCCTTCCTCAGGAGCGGAGCGGTGTCTGGGACCGCTGAGCCCATTTTCCCGCCGCAATGCTGGCACCGACCCCTTACCGTGTGGCAGGGACCCTCTCGCGAACTTGCCCCCGTGAAATTGCCCCTTACCCGAAATAACCCTGCTTTTGCTGTCGGTGCACTCTGTGTGAAATGGTGGAATGGCCGCCCTTAAAGGGGAGGTGGCGCTGCCATGTTATTCTTTTTTGTCGGCTGACATCACGTGATGTTCACAAAACTCAATAAAACCCCGGCCAATTGGGTTCAGGGGATTCACGATGAGGTATGCAGTTCTGAGCCTGGTGGATGAACTGATAATGTGTCGTGTGATTGTTAAACCTTTGCTAAAAAGACAACTAGTTCTTAATTGCAATGTGTTGCCAAGAAGCCATGAAGCAGATACATTACACTGCTCAACTTCGTCTCACTCTATCAGCATAACATTCTACTTCTTTCTCCTTCATATTTGCATCTATGCTGTTCATCTCATGTGGTAGCAAGTTCCACATTCTAATCACTCTGGATAAAGAAGTTTCTCCTGAATTCGTTAGTGACTATCTTATATTTATGGCCCCTAGTTTTGGTCTCCCCTCACAAGTGGAAATATCTTCTCTATGTCTACCTTATCAAACCTCTTCCTAAAGGCCTTTTAAGGACCTCTATCAGGTCACCTCTCAACTTTCTCTTTTCTCGAGAAAAGAGCCCCACGCTGCTCAGCCTTTCCTGATGGGTATAACCTCGGAGTGTTGGAATCATCCTTGTAAGTCTTTTTTTTTGGACCTCCTCCGGTGCTTCTAAATCATTATTTGTAACACGGAGACCAGGACTGTGAACCTGGAAATAGGGTGTGGTGCAGCTCCAACTGAAGGAACAGGAGGAATGGGGCAGGTGATAGCAGAAAGAGGACGACATGGGTTTGTAGATGTGACATCGTCCATCAAAATACTGTTCCGGCTTGTGGATTCAGCCCCGAATCACCAGAATGCCACATTAGAATAAAGTAAATGAGGTGAAGACCAAACTAATACCATGTGTAAAGAAAAATGACACTATTGTGTGACTACTACTGCCACTTATATGACTGTGGGCTCAACCCATACTAGAACTTTTGTTTGATTCCAACGAGAAACAGACATATCCGTGCTAAAATGTTGTCATATGAAGAAAGGTTGAGCAGGTTGGGCCTGTACTCATTGGAGTTTAGAAGACTGATGGGTGATCTTATTAAAATGTATAAGATTCTGAGGGGGCTTGACAGGGTAGATGCAGAGAGGATGTTTCCTCTCGTGGGAGAATCTAGAACTAGGGGGCATAGTCTCAGAATAAGGGGTCACCCATTTAAAACGGAAATGAGAAACAATTTCTTCTCTCAGAGGGTCGTGAATCTTTGGAATTCTCTACCCCAGAGAGCTGTGGGGGCTGGGTCATTGAATATATTCAAGGCTGAGATAGACAAATTTTTGAACGATAAGGGAGTCAAGGGTTATGGGGAGTGGGCAGGGAAGTGGAGTTGAGGCCAAGATCAGATCAGCCATGATCTTATTAAATGGCGGAGCAGGCTCGAGGGGCCGAATGGCCAACTCCTGCTCCTATTTCTTATGTTGTTATGTACTAAGAGGACGAAGACGGCTTGCCCGACCTCTGTTGCTTGACTCACATGGAGGCCGAGTGCAGGTTGGAGAGCCTCAGGTCGAGGCTGCATCGAGTCGCCGCCTTTTCATCCACTGGCGACACAAACCCATCCGCGTCGTCGTCCAGCTGGTCCAGGAAGCTGCGGATGGTGAAGCCCGGTTTCACCGTCACCGCAAACTCAGTTTTGGCATTGCAGTCGTCTTCGGAGCCGTCCTCCTCCTCCTGAAGAACAAAAAGCAAGAACACGCCATTTTTACCACCATACAAGGTTCAGAGGGGGCGTGCCGATTATTTCCTCGGCTAGCTTTCTCCCCCCCCCCCCTCCTCACTGAAGACCCCAGCTCCTCCCTGCTGCTCCGTGCCAGGGCTGCCCGTTTCCCGTTTATGGCCCTCGGTGGTGAGTGCTGGTGGGCCTACAGACAGGGGGTGGAACCTGGGCTGGGACCGGCTTGGTCTGCACGACTCTGGATCAGGAGTAGGCAACGTTCTCCACCAACTGGGACAATGACGGCTTCTGGTACGAGACCATGTTCTTAAAAGGAAATCCTGCGAAGGAGAAAAGTTCACTAAACAAAGAAAAAAAAAAAATCACGGAAATAAAGAAGGAAAGCAACTTTTTAATAGGTCTATCGACAGATTTTTCAACGGTTTAAATTTCAAGATATAACGCCAGACCGAGTTTAAAATTCTCTTCTAGCCCGAGGCTATAATGGATATCCCACCCTTACCCTCAACGACTATCTGTCCCACCTGTGACAGGGACTGAGGTTCGTTAGATATATTCAAAAGGGAGTTGGATGTGGCCCTTACGGCTAAAAGGCTCAAGGGGTTTGGAGAGAAAGCAGGAGTGGGGTACTGAAGTTGCATGATCAGCCATGATCGTATTGAATGGTGGTGCAGGCTCGAAGGGCCGAATGCACCTATTTTCTATGTTCTCGTATTGGACTGCTCAGCCACCCAAGGACCCATTTTAAGAGTGGAAGCAAGTCTTCCTCGATTCCGAGGGACTGCCTATGATGATAATGGATCAAACGCACTACAGTACACAATGGCTGAAAGATGGCAATCTTATGCATGTGTGGCACAGTCTGAGTCTCAGTACCCACTCCTGTGCATACTGCTGTAAACTGGGTTAAGTTTTGATGTTCAATATAGAGAGCGAGGGCACTGATGAAGGAACTCAGTTATTGAGCACTGCTTTAATCCAGGCTCGTGAAACTTCAGGTTCGAGAGGGCCGGGCTGTATGCCCCTTTGCGGATATATAAATCTCACTCAGATTCACCTGTACATCTCAACGTTCAAAATTGGACTGGATGGCTGAGTGAGGGAAGAGGGGATCAAGGGATTAAAAAAAATTCAGTCTCAGGATGTGGGCGTCGCTGGCAAGGCCAGCATTTATTGCCCATCCCTAATTGCCCCTTGAGAAGGTGGTGGTGAGCCTTCTTCTTGAACCGCTGCAGTCCATGTGGTGAAGGTGCTCCCACAGTGCTGTTAGGGAGGGAGTTCCAGGATTTTGACCCAGTGACGATGAAGGAACGGCGAAATGTTTCCAAGTCGGGATGGTGTGTAATTTGGAGGGGAACTTGCAGGTGGTGGTGCACCCTTGTGCCTGCTGCCCTTGTCCTTCTAGGTGGTCGAGGTCGCAGGTTTGGGAGGTGCTGCCGAAGAAGCCTTGGCGAGTTGCTGCAGTGCATCTTGTAGATGGTGCACACTGCAGCCACGGTGCGCCGGTGGTGGAGGGAGTGAATGTTTCATCTGGCAGATATTTGCAGGATATGGGGACAGCGTGGGTAAATGTGATTAGGACTATTTGCTCGCATGCAAGGTGAACTCAGATACAGACTGGTTGGGCCAAAAAGCCTGTTTCCGTGTTATATTGCAAGAGCCTTAGCCCTTCGGGCCTGCTCCGTCATTTGATTAGATCATGGCTGATGTGTATCTCAACTCCATTTACACGCTTTTGCTCCACACTCCCTAATAACCTTACTCAACAAAAGCATTCAAATGTCCCAGCATCCACAGCCTTTTGGGGGGAAGCAAGTTCAAGATTTCCACTGCCCTTTGTGTGAAGAAGTTATATGCTTTGCTGTATCTGTGTCACGATGGTAACAAGCAGGCAGAACCCGGAACACCTTCCACTGCCCTCCATTTGAATTTGTTCCAGCATAAAAATTCTGGGAGTTGATGGGTGAACTTCGGAATTTGTCCTGTTTGTAGCTGCCTCCTGCCCATTGTAAAGCCAGTTAAACACACACCAGCCAATGGTCCCATCAAGTGGTATTCTGTGCAAACTGGTACTTTATAGTGTCAGCATTCAGGCATTGCGTACTGTGCATTATCCAAATTCACTTGTTTATCAATCCCTGCACTCCAACAACAGTTTACTTTCCCACAAGTAATACCCCTGACTTGCCTGGATCACAGAAGCCCATCTGATCTTACGTTGCAAAAGGACTCACATTTTGCCTCGGTTTTGAAATTCAGTGCTGTCCCCTCCAGCACTCCCCCCGCAACCCCCCCAAAAAAAAACATCTCATTAAGTTACGAAAAAATTCTCCAGTGAAATTTTACTCACGTGGAAAATTAGAGATCTCGTGACTGATACCCTAATAGGCAGCTTACTTATAGAATCATAGAATCTTAGAGCAGAGAAGGAGACCATTCAGCCCATCGTGCCCGTGCCGGCTCTTTGAGAGAGCTGTCCAATTAGAATCATAGAACGGTTACAGCAGGGAAGAAGGCCATTCGGCCCGTCGAGCCCGTACCAACTCTCAGCTAGTCCCACTCCCCCGCCCATTTTTTTTCCTTCAGGTACTTATACGACTCCCTTTTGAAAGCCATGATTGAGTCAGCCTCCACCACCCTTTCAAGGCAGTGCATTCCAGATCCTAACCACTCGCTGCGCAAAAAAGTTTTTTCTTACAGCGCCTTTGTTTCTTTTGCCAATCACCTTAAATCTGTGTCCTCTGGTTCTCGACCCTTGTGCAGTTTCTCTCTATCTACTCTATCCAGACCCCTCATGATTTTGAACACCTCTATCAAATCTCCTCTCAACCTTCTCTGCTCCAAGGAGAACAACCCCAGCTTCTCCAGTCTACCCACGTAACTGAAGTCCCTCATCCCTGGAACCATTCTCGTTAATCTTTTCTGCGCCTTCTCAAAGGCCAGAAACAAACTGATCAAGAAAGTTCTCGTGAATACACTTCAGAAATTCTTCCCCTTCTCTGCCCTGAACACGATTACGATCCCAGTCTTTATTAGAATAACTGAAGTCCCCCATTACTCTACAGTTCTTGCACCTCTCTGTAATTTCCCTGCAAATTTGCTCCTCTGTATCTTTCTCACTAGTTAGCGGTCTATTGAATACACCTAGTAGTGTAATGGCACCTCTATTATTTCTTAACTCTCGCCATATAGATTCTGTCCTTTACCCCTCCAGGACAGCCTCCTTCTCCAGCAGTGTAACATTCTCCATAACCAGTACTGCCACACCACCTCCTAGCTTTTCTTCCCTATCTTTCCTGAACAACTTATAACCAGGAATATTTAAAACCCAATCCTGTCTTTTTTTGAGCCAGGTCTCAGTTATTGCCATATCATTATTCATATACATACATTGTAAACCCACCTTAGACCATCCTGTACTCTCTCTTAGTTTGACCCTACCTAATACTTTACTATTTCTTATTTTAGTGCTTTCTGCATCTCTCACTTCTTTGAGTATTTAATTTCCCCTTTCTAATGTTACATCCTGATGCTCACCCCCACCAAATTAGTTTAAACCCTCCCCAACGGCACCAGTAAATCTCCCCGCGAGAATATTGGTTCCGGCCCTGTTGAGGTGCAACCCGTCAGGCCTGTACAAGTCCCAACTCCCCCAGAACCAGACCCAGTGCCCCAGGAAGCGCAGAAGGGGCCAAATATAAGGCACTCACTTTACCCAGCTGCCCACCTTTGGCAAACAAGCCAAAGGTGGGCAGCGGAAACGTTACAAGGACACCCTCAAAGCCTCCCTGGTAAGGTGAGGTGTGGAAGAAAATGATCTAAGCCCTATTTTTAAGGAAAGGGTTAAGTTCACTTCTTGCTGAGTTAATTAAATTAGTGGAGCTAGAAAAGAAAACACCCAAACCTCTCAGATCTTGGAACAAAGAATGTTGTAAATACATGACTGTCTAGTGTTTACATGAGTTTCCAGATACCCTGCTTATCAGAAAACGGACAGGGAGAAACTATGGAAGGACAAGATAAAAGTCTGCCTCCTGAAATGACCTTTGTATTTACAGGATGTATGATTAATGCTCATATGAGGTGTTTTAGATTCCTGTTTCAACTGTATAAAGATAGAGCGAGTTTTCCTGTAAAAGTCAGAGTTTTCTGCCTTGGTACGGTCCAAGCAGGCTCGCCGAGATATCTCGCTTTTTAAAATAAAATTCTCTCGAAGCACGGCTCTGAAAGCCTCCGCCTGAGTTAATTTAACTTAGAAATTTCCTCGACAGATTCTGGTGTAGTCAGGCAGGATCTCTAAAAAACGAGATCCAAAAGAACTAAATTTAACTTTTAAAGAGAAAAGAGGAATTTTAAGGACCTTCCTAGCTGAAAGGAGGAAGGTGCCTAGGCCGTCCTAGCTGAAAGGGGGACGAGCTGCCGAGATCCCCTGAAGGGTGAGGCATAATTTAAGGTAGCTACCGCAAAGAAGCTAAAATAACAAAAAGGCAAAAGGAGACCCCGAACTGAGCAGAAAAGAGAACACCGGTGAGCGCTTTGTAAATTATTGTATATTTTGTAGGATTGTCCTAACTCTCATTTCAGAAAAGATCGCGAGACGTTGCACCCGGAAGAATGGGAAACAGCTCTAGTCGAGCAGGGCGCTCGCGCCCAGCTCCTAGAAAAGGAAAGAAAGACGACCTCTCAACTGAAAGAATGAAAGTACATCCTGAGACTGAGAAAAGAATCCGTAAGGTAGCAAAGCAACGAGAGAAGGTAGGAGATCCTATTGTGCCGCCCGGCTCGCCGGCGGACACTGTAATTAAAGAAACAGGAGACGACAGATACGCGGTAACGTTTAGTAGCGATTTGTACGGCTGGTCTGATGGGGATTGGCCATATGGAGGAAGTTTTAAATTGTCCTTAATTGAGGAATGGAGACAGACCACCAAAGATGGGGCGGGGGACCCCACTTGGGATAAAGATTATATGGAGAATTGTTTTAAAAAATGGACAGAGGTGGCAAAAAGGCACCAGCCCCCGAAAAATAAAAAGAAAGAGGAGGAGGGTAAGGAGAAGCCCCCTCCCTCTTACAGCCCCCCCGAGTGCCCCGGTTATGACTGCTTCACTTGTCGGCTTATATCCCCGTCTTCCAACCACCAAGCCGGATGATTGGCAGGAGATCATAGAAATAGTGGCCGCCCAGCTAGATCAGGCCTCTAGGCGACAAATGCAACCACGACCCCAGAACCCACCAGAGGATGAAAACGGGGAAGGAGGGGCAAGTGGAGGAGCCGAAGGCGAAAACCCCAACCCTGACCCTGGAATGAATACCAGGAATACCATAAGACAGGCTGATTCCACCACTACCCCCACGACACAAGCCCCCCGTGTAAGGATCGGGGTTGTCCTAAAGCCCTGGACACCGGGGGAAGCTCGGGATATGATATCAGCCGCCCCTAATCCTGTTAAGAAGCCAGTAGCCTTTCACAACTGGCTTGAGCAAACCTGTACCATTTATAACCCCCTCCCCGGAGATGTGAAATTATTACTGCAGGCAGCATATGGGTCCTCTTGGCAGGGGGTGAAAGATATGATCCCTATACCCGCCAGCGAAAACGGAGATTGGCGGGAAGATAATAAGGAAGAAGGAAATGAGTCCCGGGAACATTGGTTGCAGCACAGGGGCAAGGATGCCATACTAAAGGGAGCTAAAAAGCATGGAGATATAGGGGAAGTCACGCGCTGTCTGCAGAAAGCAGAAGAATCAATAATAGATTTTACAGGCAGATGGAAAAATAGTTGGGACGAGCATGCAGGAATACCAATGGATCAAAATGAACCTTTGGCAGTGCAAACCTTGTTAAGTTGTATGTTGCCGCAACACGCGAGAACCTATAAAATTAAGGTTTTGGACTGGCAAGGAAAAAGTTGGAAGGAAACAATTACAGTCTTGGCCAACATGGATAGGGAGGGACTATTCACCTATAAGGAAAATAAGGCTAAAACAGCAGGTCAGTACTATCAGCAAAAGGGAAGAGGACAAGCACAGAATAATAGAGGAGGGTTTGGGGGACGAGGATGAGGAAGAGGGAGAGAACAGTGGCCCCAACGAGACCGCTCCCAAGATGAGTGTAGAAATTGCGGAAGGAAAGGGCATTGGGCTCGCGATTGCAGATGCCCCCCGAAACAGGGTGGAGGGTTGCAAGGGGATTTCCCCGAACCTCCACCTTCATTGGCCCCTCAGTTTTCGTTCTCTAACCCCAACCCGCACCAATCAGCATAGGGATGCCCCGGAGGCTTAGTGGTACAGGCGGCAGCCCTCCGCTTATCAGCTGACATTGAAGAAAACCCTTTGGTAGTAGTAAAAGTAGGAGACACTTATGTGAAATTCCTGGTGGATACCGGTGCTGCTACTATGTCTTCTGTGCCATCCTCTGTGGGATTACCTGTAAGCAACACCACCGTCTTAAGTATGGGTGTGGCCGGTATCCCCATGAAAGAATTTTTATCTGAACCTACCAAATTGATAATTGAAGGACAACCAGTTAATGATGAGACTTTGATAGTCTCTAAAACAACACCTCTCCCTTTATTGGGAAGACAGACTTTGTGCAAACTAGGAGCCACAATTTATTGCACAAAGGAAGGAATGTTCATGGAGCTCCCTCCAAATAAAATTTATCAGTTCTTTAATGGGATTAAAGAAGAGAAAAGGGAGGATAACAAAGAAAAAGCTGCCCTCTATTGTTGGCAATTGAATGGCAACTTCTACTCCCCTTTGATACATGAAGTTATACAAAATTTAAAAGCTAAAATCGACCCTAATACTGAAGAATTGATGTATATCATTTTGACAAGCTTTGAGGCAGTTCAGCTTCATTGTACAGCCTGGTACACTCGACAAAAAGCTGAAACTTACCAGTGTCTGGTACAATCCTTTTTTAAAAAAAAGAAGAAATAGTAGAAGCTATGCCCCGCATTTATTTTGGACCAGAGGTTGGGGGTAGCCATTGATTTGACACCCTTACAGCAACAGTGGTATAGAGAAGCGAACTCGACATCCCATCTGACATTGGCTGCAAAACCGCCAGCGAAACCTAAAGATATGGGTCCGATGATTGTAGGAATAGAAAAAGAAAAACAGCAACAAGGCTATCAACCTTGGGCAGTAATCAAGAAAGTCAGTATCTGTTTGCTTTCACCCACAAGAAGCAGCAGTACAGATGGACCAGATTGCCCCAAGGATACACCGAAAGCCCCGCAGTATATGCAGCAGCAGTAAAAAGAGACCTTGAAGACTGTTCATTATCAGACCAGTCTGTGCTGTTGAAGTATGCGGACGATTTGCTTGTGGCTTCTAGCCACGGATACAGGTGCATGCAAGATTCCCTGAAACTGTTACAGCACCTATGTGAAAGAGGGCACCGAGTGTCGTTAGCAAAGTTACAATTTTGTCAGACTCAAGTCCAGTACCTGGGTTTTCACATATCTCAAGGGCAGAGGCAGCTAGGACCAGAAAGGATTCAGACAATTCAAAGTGCCACCATACCAAAGACAAAGAAGGATATCTTGTCATTTTTAGGGATGGTTGGGTACTGTAGACAATGGATCCCCGATTATCGAGAATGGGATGCGGTCCTAAGATCAGCTGCCCTAAATGATGCCCCACCCAAGGTGGAGTGGACCCCAGAAAGAGAGGAGGCATTTAAACAGTTAAAGAAAGCCATTACTAATGCTCCGGCGTTGGGACTTCCGAATTATGGTAAACCTTTTCAGATGTATGTGAATGAGAAAGAAGGATTTGCAACCGCAGTGCTAACCCAAGAACATGGTGGGGGAAATAGACCAGTTGCTCATTATTCGGTTTTGCTGCCTCCAGTAGTAAGGGGAATGCCAGCATGTCTACGTGCTGTAGCTGCTACTGCGGTCATGGTGGAGAAGTCGGTATCTATTGTTTTGGACTATCCATGTTACTGTCATTACAGCCCATGCTGTGTTACTTTTGAATTCAGCTGCCACACAACACTTTACAGCGTCTCGAAGAACAGGTTATGAAGTATTACTGCTGTCACACCCTAACTATACCTTTCGACATGCACCGGTAGTGAACCCAGCCACCTTTCTCCCTACTAAAGAAGTAGAGGATCCAGACCAGCATGATTGTCTGTTAACAGTGGAAATAGCCACCTTACCAAGACCAGATTTGCTCACAGAGCCCATGGACAATCCTGATCTTATTCTCTATACGGATGGATCATCGTACAGGCCGTCGGATGATTTGCTTTTGGCAGGCTATGCTATTGTAAACCCCCACGAAACTGTTGAAGCATTTGCCCTGCCTCCCGGAACCTCGGCTCAGGCTGCTGAATTGTTTGCCCTCACTAGAGCTTGTATAATAGCTAAAGATCAAACTGCTAATATCTATACTGATTCTAGATATGCATTCGGTGTGGTCCATGATTTTGGACAACTGTGGAAAAACAGAGGCTTTATCACCTCTGGTGGAAAGCAGATTAAGCACTCTCAACTGGTGCTTAATCTATTAGACGCCATTCAGTTGCCAAGTAAGGTAGCCGTTATCAAATGTGCAGCTCACACAATCGGTGAGGATGAAGTATCAGTAGGAAATAGGAGGGCTGACGAAGCAGCCAAACAGGCCGCTTCGGCACAGGCAGACTGCCTTCAAGCAGTCTCAGTTTCCCCTCCACAGATACTAGACATCCAACAACTTAAAACAGCCCAACAACAAGTTACTAGACAAGAAAGAAGGACTTGGGAACACCAAGGTTGTTTTCTCAAAAACGACATTTGGTGTCACCCTGATGGGCGAACTGTTTGCCCTAGGTCTCTATTCTTGCCCCTGTCTCGCCTAGCACACGGTCAGGCTCACATGGGCAAAGGAGGGATGATACATGCTATTAATGCACAGTGGTATGCACCAGGAATAACAGTATTAATTGAAAAAGTTGCTAGAACATGCCAAATTTGTCAACAAAATAACAGAGGTAAAACACCTGCTGAATATGATCATCTACCCCAACCAAGTATGCCCTTTGAAAATTTGCAAATTGATTTTGTTCACATGCCTCCAGTATCAGGTCTCAAGTATCTATTAGTCATAGTAGATATGTTCACAAGGTGGGTAGAAGCGTACGCCACTAGGAGAGACGATGCCCGAACAGTAGTAAAAATTCTATTTAAAGAAATAGTACCAAGATATGGGATACCTATGGGAATCAACAGTGACAGGGGAACACACTTCACAGGAAAAATCTTGCAGAAGCAATAGGATTCCAGTGGAAGTTACATATACCATATCAACCACAGTCCTCGGGAATTGTAGAGAGAGTAAATGGGATAATAAAATCTACCCTCACCAAGGTATGTCAGGAGACAGGACTAAAATGGCCAGATGCCTTACCATTGGTACTGTATACAATGAGAAACCAAAAAAAAAAACACTGGTTTGGCACCACATGAAGCCTTGTTGGGGAGACCAATGCCTACCGGCGTAAAACCACCACTGGTGGCTGAAGAAATAGCATTAATTTGGAATGATGAAAAATCACTAAAGTATGCTCAAGCCATGTGTGAAATAGCGAGGAGTCTGCACGAACAAATAAAGCAGACACAGGTGCCCCCATCAGAAGGAAATATGCACCCTTTCAGGCCTGGAGATCAAGTGTTAGTAAAAACATTAAATAAAGAATCCTTTTCTCCTAGGTGGAAAGGACCGTATCAGATAATTCTCACAACACGAACCGCTTTGAAGTTGGAAAAACACCCGAACTGGGTGCATGCAACCCGCTGTAAATATTATTTCCCCGACGAATCACAGCCGAAAGAAAAGGCATTGAACCAGGACGAGCTACGGTCGCCCGACTAAGAAAACCAGTCATCTTCTCGCTAAAGAACTGTACCTGCCCTTATTTTGTGTTCACTCCCAATTGTGTATTGTGGACTTAAAAGTATCTATAGTTACTCAAATATCCAGGGACGAATGTCAGAACTCATTTGTGCGCCAGCCTGGGCATTTATTATTTTGGTTACGGTTACTATCGCGCTTGCGTGTTGGTATTGTAACGAATTAGTTCAAGAGTGTTATAGAAATAAGCAGAAAAGAGAAGATGAGGTGGGACTTTTGGAAAAACTATAAATGGACATTGGGCGTTCTGATCATTTTAGCAGTAAGGAGAGTCAGACAGGAGGAAGAATTACTTGAAGAAGGAAAAGTATGGAAGGGAGATGTAAAGTGGGAGAAAATTGATAAGGCAACGCAGCAAGGTAACTTTACATGCCCAGAGGGAAAAAATTGTAAGATAGGGAATTTCACAGTGATGTGTAAAGCTTGTGAAGTAGGAATAGATCAGCGATTAGGAGAAGTGAAAGTGACCAGTGAGGAAGGATTTAATATATCCCTGAACTGGAAGGGGGATATGACTTGCCTGACCAGCACGGACCAGGGTGAGAGTCGCGAGACCAATGGAACATTGTATGACCCTGAAGAAAAAAGAACTTATACCTTTGGGCAATGGCAAAATGTAGAAAAATATCTGTCTGTGCACAAGATTGAACCCTTACCCCCTGTAATTAATTTGACCAGACTGCACAATTTGATACGTAATGACAAGCAAATTGAGGAAGCTCTGTCAAAAAGAGGCAGAGACATCCACTAATTTAGAGTCGAAATGAGTTACAAGAAGGGGCAGCTAGTAAGAATCGCAGATGAAGTTACCTTTTTGACGGTACACCACTGGTGGGATGTGTTTTTCAGATGGTCCCCAAAAGCTTCCGCAGTACTGATGCTAGCTGTACACCCTATAATAATCATGGGTGTAGTGATGCTTACATTATTAATAATCATTTGTGGAATATGGATAAAGTTGAAAAAATTAATTAGTCAAGTAATGAGCCTGGTATCCCAAGTAGAAAGGAAAAGTGTGTCCATAAAAGGAAGGTTAAATCGCATAGAGGGAAAAGTAGATGATTACAATGAAGAGGAATGTCTTAAAATGCGACCCTACCCTGAGGGGTATGAACCCCCTTTTGAACAAGAAAAGAATATATAAGAAACTGTGTTGATCTAGTAAAAGATCAACAAGGAGGGAATTGTGGAAGAAAATGATCTAAGCCCTATTTTTAAGGAAAGGGTTAAGTTCACTTCTTGCTGAGTTAATTAAATTAGTGGAGCTAGAAAAGAAAACACCCAAACCTCTCAGATCTTGGAACAAAGAATGTTGTAAATACATGACTGTCTAGTGTTTACATGAGTTTCCAGATACCCTGCTTATCAGAAAACGGACAGGGAGAAACTATGGAAGGACAAGATAAAAGTTTGCCTCCTGAAATGACCTTTGTATTTACAGGATGTATGATTAATGCTCATATGAGGTGTTTTAGATAAAGTTCTTGCTTTGATTGCATTTACAAGAATGTATGATTAATGTACTTGTGTGGTGTGTTTTAGATTCCTGTTTCAACTGTATAAAGATAGAGCGAGTTTTCCTGTAAAAGTCAGAGTTTTCTGCCTTGGTACGGTCCAAGCAGGCTCTCCGAGATATCTCGCTTTTTTAAATAAAATTCTCTCGAAGCATGGCTCTGAAAGCCTCCGCCTGAGTTAATTTAACTTAGAAATTTCCTCGACATTAGGTATCACCACTGACACCTGGGAGTCCCTGGCCGAAGACCGCCCTATGTGGAGAAAGTACATCCGGGAGGGCGTTGAGCTCTTCGAATCTCAACGCCGCGAGCGTGAAGAGGTCAGGCGTGGGCAGCGGAAGGAGCGTGTGGTAAATCAGTCCCACCCCCCCCTCCCTTCCCCAAACAAATATCTGTCCCACCTGTGACAGGGTCTGTGGCTCTCGCATTGGACTGTTCAGCCACCAAAAGACTCATTTTGGGAGTGGAAGCAAGTCTTCCTCGATTCCGAGGGACTGCCTATGATGATGATGATAAAACCTGGCGTGCGACTCACACCCTGTTTGATGGCTGCTTGTTCACTGAAAACCCGTTGGGAGGCAAAAGTGTGTAACTTGTGCGCCCGATTTTACAGTACATGTCAATCCAAACACCAATTGAATACCGAAGACCACAGCAAACCTATTGGAGGTGTGCTGGCAATGCGTGAAAACACCAGCGGCAGGTCAGGGCCATAAAAGGAGCGACGTGGACGCCCCGGGAGCAGCATGGAGGCATACTACTTCAGGAGCAGCTGACGTCACCAAGGTCCAGGTCGGTGATTGAAGCGTGGGCAGGTACAGCAGGAGCGATGAGATTGGGGTGAAGGAGCGGCGAGAGACTGTAGAGGGACGTGATTGGGGCCCAGGGGCAGCGCGAGTTCGGGGCCCAGGGGCAGCGCCAGTTCGGGGCCCAGTGGCAGCACGGGCCAGCCCACACTGCGATATGTGTGCGCACTAGGTCCGTGCAGCAGAGCAGGTCTCCAGTCGTCCTGGTTAACCCTTGCTACTGGACCAAGACCTAGCTCTGTCAAGCCCATGTGGTGGCTGGTGTGCAACGGCCACCACACGTTAAAAAAATCCACCCACAGGCATCTTCCACCCTTCAGCATGTAGTTCGGGTCCTTCATTGAAACACCTGTGAACTCATCCTTTGTTGGCATGGAAGCAAGTCATTCTCGTTTCGAGGGACTGTCTATGATGATTATATGAAAAACAACAACAGCAAATCCTTTAGCGGTGAAGACCGAGGGACTCCAGAGTTTCAGCAGACGTGTAGTAACCACAGCCGCGTTTCATCATATTCTCCGCAACACTGCTGCAAACCCGCCATCTCACCGCAGACACAGGCGGATAGTCAAGAACATTGTGTCAGATGGGAAGAGACACATCGTCAGCGTAAAGTACCCCGCCTTATGACACTTAGTGGGAAACATGTCCGAGGGTAGTTGGCATTGCGAGCCCAAAGTAATATCTGCCTACATCTCTCCCGGTTGGCAGACTGAATGCGCTAAGTCACCGCGAGCTGCTTTACGCCCTGCGGCACAATAAGTATCTCCTCCCCGAGAGGGCGACTTAAGAGGGAGGGGGGGGGGGTGTGTGGGGGTGTACCGTATACGTAAAGAGCACTTCCAAAACAGGAAAAGGGAGCATAGGAAAGAATAATGTAAGGGATGATATTGACGGCAAGGGAATAGATAAAGTTATAGAACAGGAGTCTAAAAAGATGGTTATACATAAAGTGAGAGGAAATCCTATTCAAAATGAGTTAGACTGTCTGTACAGCAATGTGCACAGTGTCCGTAATAAAACACGGGAGCCGGAGGCAATCATGCGTTACGAGGAACTAGACGTAGTAGGGATTACTGAGACATGGCTACAGAATAATCAGGACTGGGAATTAAACATTGCAGGGTGTAACATATTTAGAAAGATTGAGAGGAAAAGAGGAGAGGTGGAATAGCTGTATTTATTAGGGATAACATAATGGCAGTAGAAAAAAAGTGATGCAGTTCAAAAATCCATATGGATAGAGATAAAAGATAATAAAGGATCAATCACATTAATAGGTGTAATCTACAAACCACCTAATAGTGGAAGGGAGCTGGAGGAAGAAATATGCAGACAAATTTGGGAAATGAGTAACAAACATAGAATAATAATCATGGACATTTCAACTACCTTGATATTAATTGGACAGAAGAGGTAGGTAAAGGGGATAAGGGAATGTAGTTGCTACAATGTGTACAGGACTCCTTTCTAAACCAATATGTAAAAAGCCCAACAAGGGAGGATTCTCTATTCGATCTAGTAATAGGGAATGAACAAGAGCAGATAGAGAAGTAAAAGCAGGAGAACATCTTGGCAATAGTGACCATAATATAACACGCTTTAAGATGATAATTGAGAAGGACATAAGTATGATAAAAAATAGGTTAATAGATTGGAGAAAAGCTGATTTTGAGGGGCTGAGAATAGAATTTGGGAAAATAAAATGGACAACAATGCTGGCAAAAAATGATGTAGAGCAGCAATGGAAAACATTTCAAACGGTGTTCAACAGAGTGCAGGAACAATATATTCTGCTAAAAGGGAAGAATAAACTAAACACTAATGGGACTCCATGGATGAATAAAGCCATAAGGGAACAATTGAGAGTAAGCAAAGAGGCATACATTAAGTACATAGACGGCAGGGGAGTGCATGACAAGGGAGAATACGAAAAGATTAGGAGAGAAGTTAAAAAAAAACAATTAGGAAGGCAAAAAAGAACTATGAAATTAAATGATCAAGAAACATAAAACAAAATAGTCAAATATTTTACAGGCACATCAATTAAAAGAGGAAGGTTGGGATGGGAATAGGGCCATTAAGGGATAGACAGGATAATACCACAGGTAACGAGAGAGAGATGGCAGAAATATTAAATAATTATTTTGTTTCAGTATTTACCAGGGAGATAGAACAGGTGGACATGACATCGGATGTTGAGATTAGTAATGAGATAAGTACATTTAAAATAAGAGGGGATATATTAAATAAACTAATCAAACTCAAGGAGGATAAAACCCCTGGGCCAGATGGATTGCATCCACAGATTATAAAAGAATCTAGGGAAGAGATAGCAGAAGCCTTACTAAACATATTTAATAATCAGTTTGAAAAAGGTGTAGTGCCAGAGGACTGGCAGATAGCTAACGTAATACCTATATGTAAGAAGGGGATAGAACATGTCCCAGGAATTATAGACCAGTCAGCTTAACATCGGTGGTAGGAAAAATAATGTAATCCCTACTAAAGGAGAAAATAGAAGAATATCTGGAAACCAAAAATATAATGAATGGTCACAATGGATTTCAAAAGGGAAAGTCTTGCTTGACCAACCTCTGATTTTTTTCAAGAGCTAACAGAGAGAGTAGACAGTGGTAATGCAGTAGATGTAATTTATCTAGATTTTCAAAAGGCCTTCGATAAGGTTCCCCATAATAGACTGATGAACAAGGTCAGAGAATGCAGAGTCAGGGGGCAAGTAGCAGAACGGATAGCTCGCTGACTTCAAGACAGAAAGCAGAGAGTAGGGGTAAAGGGCAGCTATTCACAGTGGCAGAAGGTGGGTAGTGATGTTCCACAAGGATCAGTGCTGGGACCACTGTTGTTCACAATTTATATTAACGATTTAGACTTGGGAATTAAAAACACAATTTCTAAATTTGCAGAGGATACCAAATTCGGGGGATAGTCAATACTGAGGAGGACTGCAACAAATTACAGGAGGACGTTAATAAACTTGCAGAATGGGCATATAATTGGCAAATGAAGTTCAACACAGATAAATGTGAGGTATTACATTTTGGTAGGAAGAATAGGGTGCGAGTCTGGGTGGGGTAAAGGAACAAAAGGATCTCAGAGTAAAAATACACAAATCGCAAAAAGTTGCGACACAGGTTAGCAAGGCCATAAAAAAAGCAAACCAAGCACTAGGGTTTATTTCTAGAGGGATAGAATTGAAAAGTAGAGAAGTTATGCTAAACTTGTATCGAACCTTGGTTAGACCATACTTGGGAGTACTGCGTACAGTTCTGGTCTCCATATTATAAAAGGGATAGAGGCACTGGAGAGGGTGCAGAGAAGATTTACAAGGATGATACCAGAAATGTGAAAGGAAAATATAACAGGCTGGGTCTCGTTTCTCTTGAAAAACGAAGGTTGAGGGGTGACCGGATAGAGGTCTTTAAAATTATAGGTTTTGATAGAGCGGATACAGAGATAATGTTTCCACTTGTGGGGAAGAGCAAAACTAGAGGCCATCAATATAAGATAGTCACCAAGAAATTCAATAGGGAATTCAGAAGAAACTGTTTTACCCAGAGAGTGGTGAGAATGTGGAACTCGCTGCCACAGGGAGTGGTTGAGGCAAATAGTATCGATGCATTTAAGGGGAGGCTAGATAACCATATGAGGGAGAAGGGAATAGAGGGTTATGCTGATAGATTTAGATGAGGAAAGATGGGAGGAGGCTCGAGTGGAGCACAAACACCGGCATGGACTAGTTGGGCTGAATGGCCAGTTTCTGTGCTGTATATCCGATGTAATTCCCTCCCCTCAAGGAGTAGCGTTACCCTCCATTTGATCCGGTTCGTCTATGGGCTTGGCTTATGGTTTTTTTTAAAGAATTCTGCACAGCAAACAAAGCAATTAATATTGTGGAGACAAAAAGTAACGTGCGTTAGTTTCTAAGGATGGCATGTGGGCAAAAGAAAGCAAGCAAACACACAGCCCATTCAAATCAGTGGCTGGTATCAGTGAGTGGAGAACTACAGCATTCACACAGCACTGCACTGGGAGTGCCGGCCTGGATTTTATGCTCGAGTCTCTCGCGAGTGCCTCGAACCCGCGACCTTCTGACACAGGGGCGAGCGAGCTACCCACTGATCAACAGCTGACACCTAACAGAACAACAGGGGGCCTCTCTAACCCTCGGCTGCTGATTCCCGGATATCACTCAACACCTGGGTTTTACATTTAAAAAGGGCAGACGGACCAATACACGGACAGAGGATCTTTTAAAAAGACAAGGTTCTTTTTTTTATTCATTCACGGGATGTGGGCGTCGCTGGCAAAGCCGGCATTTATTGCCCATCCCTAATTGCCCTTGAGAAGGCGGTGGTGAGCCGCCTTCCTGAACCGCTGCAGTCCGTGTGGTGAAGGTGCTCCCACAGTGTTGTTCTAGAGGGAGTTCAAGGATTTTGACCCAATGACGATAAAGAAATGGCTGATATATTTCCAAGTCAGGATGGTGTGTGACTTGGAGGGAAACATGGAGGTGATGGTGTTCCCATGCACCTGCTGCCCTTGTCCTTCTAGATGGTAGATGGGTTTTGGAGGTGCTGCTGAAGAAGCTTTGGCGAGTTGTTGCAGTGCACCTTGTAGATGGTACACACTGCAGCCATGGTAGTGAATGTTTAAGGTATTGGATGGGGTGCCAATCAAGTGGGATGTTTATCTTTCCCATGCATTCCACAGAACTTTTGCAGGGACGGAATCTTATCATGTGGACTATATGACTAAAAGCCTTCTCTTCCTCAAAAAAACCCAAACTCACTGATACCAATATCCAGCCAAAACTGTTAAATCGGCTGATTCAAAGATCACAATCGTAACACTACAATCACACAATCGCCACACAGAGGGTGCATTTAGTAAGCCTGTGTGCTGGAGAATGCACTCATTGACCCACGAGGCACCATTTAATGGGCTGGTTAGAGGCCGAACACTGATCGGTATTTCTGCCGCTGGCTCGGTAACGAAGTGCCGATCACTCGGAGCTCATCGTAACTCCAGAGTAGGAAGGGGGGGAGCGGCTGTGAAGCCGGCTGTACCTGTTAAAACTTGCGTGTTCGGAAAAGCTTCAAACCACACGCACAACTACAAGGCTTCGGCATGCTGTCAAAAACACCATCCGCTGCCTCGGCGATCGGTTTCACCACAACGCATGCACTGTAACCCGAGAGCGGGCTGACCGCAAATGGAGGGCGGAAAATTCCGGATTTGACAGATGCCTTTGGGGGCCTAGAAGTACGTTTGGCGGGGGTTGAAAAAATAGATTGGGGAATAAGAAGCGATTTCCTTTCCAAAGGTGGTTGAGTTTTGTTGGGGGGGGGGCTGTGATTGGGGTGGGGGCAGGGAGGGATTCAGAAACTGCGCATTCCAATCCCTTACAGGCCACACCCTGGTCCTTGATGGTGCATGGTGCAGTGAGACAGCAGTAAGTCACTCTGCTGGATGCTGACTGGATAGGATACATCTCAGAATGGGACACACCTCCCCCAAAAAATAAACTACAACCAGCACTGAATATATCTATAAATAGACTATGTGGAGGAATTAGGCTAAGTGTCAATCTTAGTTGAACAAATCTTGCAACTTTATTCCTTTCAAGAGAATTCTATGGAATTCTCTACCCCAAAGGATTGTGGAGGCTCAGTCGTTGAGTCTATTCAAGACTGAGGTCGATTGATTTTTGGATCCTATGGGATTTAAGGGATATTTGGATCGGGCGGGAAAGTGGAGTTGAGGTTACAGATCAGCCATGATCTTATTGAATGCCGGAGCAGGCTCGATGGGCCGTATGGCCTACTGCTTAACCCATTTGTTGGAAGTCTTGCTGCAGCTGTACGGGGTATTGGTGAGGCCACACCTGGAACACTGCGTGCAGTTTTGGTTTCCATATTTACGAAAGGATATAGTTGCTTTGGAGGCAGTTCAGAGAAGGTTGATTCCGGGGATGAGGGGGATTGACTTATGAGGAAAGGTTAAGTAGATTGGGCCTCTACTCATTGGAATTCAGAAGAAGGAGAGGTGATCTTATCGAAACGTATAAGATTATGAGGGGACTTGACAAGGTGGATGCAGAGAGGATATTTCCACAGATGGGGGAAACTACAACTAGAGTACATGATCTTAGAATAAGGGGTGGCCCATTTAAAACTGAGATGAGGTGAAATTTCTTCTCTCAGAGGGTTGTAAATCTGTGGAATTCGCTGCCTCAGAGAGACAGGGACGTTGAATAAATTTAAGACAGAAATAAGACAGTTTCTTAACCGATAAGGGGATAAGGGAGTAAAGGGTTATGAGGAGCGGGCAGGGAAGCGGAGCGGAGTCCATGATCAGGTCAGCCATGATCTTATTGAATGGCGGAGCAGGCTCGAGGGGCCGTATGGCCTACTCCTGCTCCTATTTCTTATGTTCTTATGAATCGAGGGATAGGGCGGGAAAGTGAAGTTGAGTTAGAAGATCAGCCATGATCTTGCTGAATGGCTCAAGGTGGCCTACTGCTGGCTCCCATTTCTTATGCTGTCTAAAGGCTTTAGTGTTTAGTCGTGCCAATTTCAGCAATTTGTTTTTTCGGAAAGTAGCATTTATTAATGAATTGACTTCAAGATCTCTTGAAATACTGTACGATGTGCAGGGATCGGAATACGGCCCAGATCACCTCACCCTGTTGACAATCTTCTGCTGGCAATGCGACCGATAGCATGCGCTCGCTTGTAGGGAAACCGTACACAAGCATTGACATCACTCGAGAGGCCCAAACCGTTATAGTTCCACAAGCACGAAAATTCACTTCATGTAATAACTGCAGGGTGTTACGTCATCCAAATGCCTCAAGTGTGCAACATTATGCTACATCCACTGAAAACATGAAGTTGTTTGCAGGCACGGGGAGGCAGCTGGGGTGGGGCGGGGGGGGGGGGGGGGGAATCCATTGAGACATCAGGCCCTCCCTTCTCCTTCTCTGCCCAAAACCACCCAAAGGAGGCACGTCAAATCAGCATCTTTTCCCTCCTCATGTGCTTTGATTAAGGTATCATTAAGAAGCCATTGCAAATCAGATCAGGTTAGAGCCTGTTTCTTGCCTGTTAATGATTCTCAGTATTTACTGGCAGGCAGGACACGTAATCATTCATCATGGTAACAATCAAGGAAACCAATAGGATTGGCACTTCTGCAGAAATCAGCGATTAGTCAGCAGTGGAAGGTTGGGGTGGGTGGGAGATGGGAGGTTTTCACCTTTAAGTCCTCGTAGAAGGAAGCTGTTTCGTCCTCGATTATCGGCTGCAGCAAAGGGCTTCGCCGCTTGCTAGAAGGGGAACCCTGTGGTGGGTGTTAACAGGCAGGTTACATTTGTTCACCCCGACACTGGACCCTCCCGCCCGTCACAACAGTAACCCCAACCCCTTCGCCTGCCCCTCCGCCCCCAATCGCTCATCACCCGCCAGCCCAACACAACTCACTGAACCGCACGCGGCAAGAGCAGGAAGTGCTGGGGGAGCGCCGGTGGAGCGAGGGGGGGGGGGGGGGGGGTGGAAGAGGATGAATGTTTCGGGTCGACGACCTTGCGCCCGAACTGGGAAAGGTTAGAGACGTAACAGGTTTTTAAAGGGAAGCAGAGGCAGGGAAATCATCATCACCATGTTAGAGGAGTGGAAGATGCCTGTGCGTGAGTTCTTTTAATGTGGGGTGCCCATTGCACACCGCTTACCACACGGGCTTAGCTGGGCAAGGTCTTGGTCCAGTGGCAAGGGGGTCCAAGACGACTGGAGACCAGGCACCGCTGTATGGGCCGAGTTACCTTCGGCGAGATGTTGGCCGCAGGCTCGGTGCTGGGTGGTGCCCTTGGTGGTAGGGAAAGAACAAAAAGGAAGGTCGGTGATGGCGGGAGAAGTTCGGACAGTTTGCGGGGGGGGGTGGGGACGCTAACGGGGCGTAAACGGCTTTTCGGCCGGGCGTGGCGGCGCTAACAACTCCAGCGAAGTTCCGCGGCAGCGGTAAACAGTAGCGTCCCGCTCGGCAGCGACCCGCTTTCGCCCCAGAGCGGGAATTTCGGTTGTGCCCCCTGAAGCCACGGGGTGAGACTTAAAGGGGAGGGTGAGGTTGTGAGTAAAAAAACAAACCGGCTTTCTTCACGTTGGATCGCGGGGTCCATGCCATGATCTCGTGGCCCAGCACCCTGCTTGTGTGCTGGGCTGCTGCCACGGCACCCCGCTCCCCGGCTGTCCGGGGGGCAGCCCATCGTTTCTCTCCCCCGGAGAGTCGGTAGCTCGGCCCAACCCTTCACTGATCCCTTCCGCCTTTCGGTATTTAGTGCTCCACTTGCTCTCGGGGGGGGGGGGGAGGGGGTTACCCAAATATAGGTGGCGGTGCGGGACCTCTGGGCCTGGCGCAGGAACTTACGCCTCGGGGCTGTGAGTGCCCCCAAACCGGGCACTACGCAATCTCCCCCACCCGCTAACTGACAAAAGAGACGAGGGTGCAAGGCAAAAGGGGGCGGTAATGGGGCAAAGATAGCAAAGATGGGTCTAGAGGAGGTATAAATGGCAACTGTAGATTCACTGCTGTTTTGAGAAAATGGGAGCTGCGGTTATAGACTGTTACATCTCTGACTTCCTCCAGTTCTGACAAAAGCTCATCGACCCGAACCATCACCGTTTCTCGCTCTACAGATGCTGCCTGAACATTTCCGTTTTTATTTCCAGATTTCCACCATCCGTAGTATTTGGCTTTGGTTTTGACTGTAAGGCGCAAGCCCGATGCAGCGGGAAACAGAGTCGGGGGCCCGCAACAAAGCTGATTGGCGACGAGTGTTTGCCCCAAACTCGCTCTGAATGAGAAACAGACAACCGTCAGATTAATGGATAAACACAGGGCCGCGCTGGAGACACTCAGCAGGCCAGGCAGCATCTGTGGAGAGAAGGAGAGGGAGAGAGAAACAGAACTGAGCGTTTCGGGTCGCTTCTGATGAAATGTCATCGGCTTGCAACGGTGCGGGGACAATTTTAAATCTAACCCACCCGTCGGGAATCTGACGTCAGCAGCTGCAACGTTGGTTTCACACCTTCCTGGATTTTAGAGGAACTGGAGGAGGCCATTCAGCCCCTCGAGCCTGTTCCGCCATTCAGTGGCTGATCTGCAGCCTAACTCCATACACCCGCCTTTGCCCCAAATCCCTTAACAAACTTTGGTTAACAAAAGTCTATAATTCCCCAATTTAAAATTAACAATTGACCCCAGCATCAAATGCCGGTTGCGGAGAAGAGTCCCAATCATTACCACTCTCTGCGGGTAGATGCGTTTCCTAACTTCACTCCTGCAAGGCCCGGCTCTAATCTTTAAGCGATATCCCCGATTTCTAGACTCCCTAACCAGCGGAAATAGTTTCTCTCTATCGAACCTGTCAACAATGTTCGCATTAAGCTGCGTGGCTGTTTAGGGTTCTCGTGCAGGTGGCTCGCTGGCTTTTGAATGGACAAACCGCACGTGCACGGAAATTTGAATGTTCCGCATGCCCTCCAAAAAGATTAACGGGAACATTGCCTATATTAAGTTCCAGGGCTGAGGGACTTCAGTGACGTGGATGGACTGGAGAAGCTGGGGTTGTTCTCCTTACAGTAGAGAAGGTTGAGAGGATGTTTGACAGAGGCATTCAAAATCATGAGGGGTCTGGACAGAGTAGATGGAGAGAAACTGTTTACATTGGTGGAAGGGTCAAGAACCACAGGACACAGATTTAAGGTGATTGGCAAAGAACCAAAGGCGACATGAGGAAAAGCCTTTTTTACGCAGCGAGGGGTTAGGATCTGGAATGCACGGCCTGAAAGGGTGGTGGAGGCAGACTCAATAGTGGCTTTCAAAAGGGAGTAGGATAAGTAGCTGAAGGCAAAAAAAAAACTTTGCAGGCTACGGGGAAAGAGCGGGGGAGTGGCACTAGCTGAGGTGCTCTTGCAGAGAGCCGGCACGGGTTTGACGGGCCGAATGGCCTCCTTCTGTGCTGTAACCGTTCTATGACTCTACAAGTTCCCCTTAATATCTTGAAAACTTTGATCAAGTCCCACCCCCACTTAAATGTCTAAATTCCAGGGACTATAACCCTAGTTTGTGCAATCTCACCTCATTATCATTCTGGTAAACATTTCTGCTCTCTCTCTAAGGCCGATATCCCCTTCTCCTCCTGGCTTTTACTCCCCATTGAAGGGCAATATTGGGCGGGGTGTAAAACCGCCGTTCCTGATCCCCAGGGTTTCCCGCCCGGCGAGTTAGGCTAAAATGAAGTCCGTTAACTCGCTCTCTCTCTCTACCCTTCACTGTCTCCACCCCTTTCTCTTTCTCTCTCTCTCTCTCTGGCCCCCCCACTCTGTCTCTCCGCAGATGCTGTCAGACCAGCTGAACGTCTCCAGCATGCTCAGTTTTCGTAACAGATTTCCAGCACCAGCGGGATTTCGCTTCTGTAACTTTTAGGGGGGGAAAAAAGATTAGTATTTATAAAGTGCCTGTCACGACCACTGGACATCCCAAAGCGCTTTACAGCCAATGAAGTACTTTTGGAGTGTAGTCACTGTTGTAATGTAGGAAACACGGCAGCCAATTTGCGCACAGCAAGCTCCCACAAACAGCAATGTGATAATGACCAGATAATCTGTTTTTAGTGATGTTAGTAGAGGGACAAATATTGGCCAGGACACAGGGGATAACTCTCCTTCTCTTCTTCGCACTAGTGCCATGAGATCTTTTACATCCATCTGAGAGAGCAGATGGGGCCTCGGTTTAATGTCTCATCCGAAAAACAGCACCTCCGACAGTGCAGCACTCCCTCACTGCACTGGAGTGTCAGCCTAGGTTTTTGTGCTCAAGTCCCTGGAGAGGGACTTGAACCCACAACCTTCTGACTCAGAGGCGAGAGAGCTGCCCACTGAGCCATGTCTGACACAACGGGTGCACAGGTTGCACTGCATACAGCTCCCATGATGTTGGACCTTGTTGATCCCCGGTAACAGAAACCATCGTTCCCGACTGAAATTTGAAGGCGCTATGGAGAAACCTCACAAAGAAAGCAGCCTGGTCAATGGCTGCTGGAAATATGGAGGGGAAAACAGCTGGATTGTCCGTATAACATTTGTCGCAACAAGTTTTAAAAACAGGTTCTCTCGCCTCCTTTAAAGAGCGTAAGAGCGTGGTAAGCGTAAGCCCGCTAAACACCAATGCACAGTCACTTCTGGGCTCTGGTTCCTGTCGCCCCGCGGGCTGTGGTGGAACAGAGGTCCAATTCTACATGATTTGGTCAACAGGAGTCAAAGCGGAAGCTTTAGCAAACCCTGCCAGCGGGGTTTGGCGTCGACATCGCGATTGTGAGGAACGCTTTCATTTTACAATAAAACTCCCACTGGAGAGTGGCGGGACCGCCCTCTTTCTCGCACGTGTCCGTGCGATGCTCCACCTGCCAAGGCCCTCGGGCACCTCTCGAGACGACTACAGTCGGCGTTTGGCCAACTCTCGCGGACCCCGAGGTGGTGTCCGCTGTTGTGGCCATTGCAACCCTCACAGGATTTCTTCACCCTCACACTAAAAAAGAAAATGTTAGACCATATTCCCAACGCAGTCTCGCACAGCTGGAAAGACATCATTATTTCAAATATGTATATAGGTGTTACGAGGAACCATTAAAAGCTGCTGGACACCAATTAGCCTTCAAGGGCCACTGTGTAATTGAAGCACTGACCACACTTGATCAGCTCCGCTGGGCGGGCCACATTGTTCGCATGCCAGACACGAGACTCCCAAAGCAAGCGCTCTACTCGGAACTCCTTCACGGCAAACAAGCCAAAAGTGGGCAGAGGAAACATTACAAGGACACCCTCAAAGCCTCCCCGATAAAGTGCAACATCCCCACTGACACCTGGGAGTCCCTGGCCAAAGGCTGCCCTAAGTGGAGGAAATGCATCCGGGAGGGCGCTGAGCACCTCGAGTTTCATCGCCGAGATCGTGCAGAAATCAAACGCAGGCAGCGGAAAGAGCGTGCGGCAAACCTGTCCCACCCACCCCTTCCCTCAACGACTATCTGTCCCACCTGTGACACCTGGGACTGTGGCTCTCGTACTGGACTGTTCAGCCACCCAAGGACTCATTTTAAGAGTGGAAGCAAGTCTTCCTCGATTCCGAGGGACTGCCTATGATGATGATGAATGGGAACTTTTGGTTCTTATTTTTATACCATGCTGGTTTACAGAATGTGTGTGTTTGATCAAACTCAGCTCCCTCACTCAACCAAGGTACTGCTCGTGCAGACTGCTGCCGACAGTGGGCTTATATATTTTGGCAAATTTTTGGTTTCAGTACGGTACTAGAGTTGGGAAATGTGATACTTTTCCATTTTAGATGCATTTAGGGCCAATCTCTTGGGGTCTGGCACTCACGAGTGAGGCACCTTGCCCGCTCTCTCGGCGTGTGGCACTCACGAGTGAGCCACCTTGCCCAATCTCTCGGCATGTGGCACTTGTGAGTGAGTCACCTTGCCTCTAGCCCTCTGCATCAGCATCGGGTAAATCCAATCAGGAAAGGCAAGGGTTAAATAGGGGTTAAGCCCGCCCCCCCTTTCCTCTGTCCCCGATCTCAGAAAGATGGCGTGCAATCCAGTGTGAATGGTCCTGGGTGGTGTTGCCAATTTGTGAGCGGGTTTGCTCGCCCACTGGGCACTGGGTTCGTGAGCTCTTACGCCCGGCTACAATCGGCCGAGACAGAAGGCTTTCAACTCCGCAGCCAACCCCAGGCCTCTGAAGCGGAAGGGACGTGTGCAATGCAGGACATGGCCCATCCTTTCAGCGCTGCACACCAACTCTCAATAATGGCACGAGGTCCTCAGGGCAGCTGGTTGGGTAAAGGTTCATCTTACCACCATGAAGAGTCAACCGCGAAAAGACTACGATCAGGACTGTTTACGAGTGGCATTAACTGAAAGCCCTTCCAACTTGGGACTGTCTGAGAAGCGCTTCCATCCACAGTCAGCTTCCGACAGAGCAACAGAGCGGAGGTGGTGACTGAAGATGTAATGTATGTACCTGTGAGGATGCTCACAGGTTTGCAGAGCTGTTGAGTTGTGAGTGGCTTAGCCAGTCACGTGATGTTCACAAGACTCAGTAAAACCCCGGCCAGTTGGGTTCGGGGGATCCACGACGAGGCAGGTGGTCGTGAGCCTGGTGGATGAACTGGTAATGTTTGTAGTGTGATTGTTAAACCATTTGCTAATAAACCAACTCGTTCTTAATAGCAATGTGTTGCTATGAATTCTTAAGCAAAGAACCCATGAAGCAAATATATTACAAAAGAGGGCTTAGATATGCAGACTGAGGGCGTCCATTGCCCACGACCTTCTGGTTCGCGGGGCCCAGCGGGCGAAGATCCCACCAGGAGCTCGCTTACGGAAAGACGGCTCTTCAAACCCCTCCCACCCTGAATCAGGGGTGTCCAAGCTTGTATTTGGGAGGGCAGCGAACAAAGTTTGGATCAATTCGCAACGGGTAATTATAGACCGGTTAGCCTGACATCGGTAGTGGGGAAAATGTTGGAATCAATTATTAAAGATGAAATAGGAGTGACAGGATCGGTCCTAGTCAGCATGGATTTATGAAGGGGAAATCATGCTTGACAAATCTTCTAGAATTTTTTTGAGGATGTAACTGGTAGAGTGGACAAGGGAGAACCAGTGGATGTGGTGTATTTGGATTTTCAAAAGGCTTTTGACAAGGTCCCACACAAGAGATTGGTGTGCAAAATTAAAGCACATGGCATTGGGGGTAATGTACTGACGTGGATAGAGAATTGGTTGGCAGACAGGAAGCAGAGAGTCGGGATACACGGGTCCTTTTCAGAATGGTAGGCAGTGACTAGTGGGGTGCCGCAGGACCCCAGCTATTTACGATACACATTAATGATTTGGATGAAGGAATTGAATGTAATATCTCCAAGTTTGCAGATGACACTAAGCTGGGTGGCAGTGTGAGCTGTGAAGAGGACGCTAAGAGGCTGCATGGTGACTTGGACAGGTTAGGTGAGTGGGCAAACGCATGGCAGATGTGGATAAATGTGAGGTTATCCACTTTGGTGGCAAAAACACGAAGGCAGAATATTATCTGAATGGCGACAGATTAGGAAAAAGGGAGGTGCAAGAGACCTGGGTGTCATGGTACATCAGTCATTGAAAGTTGGCATGCAGGTACAGCAGGCAGTGAAGAAGGCAAATGGTATGTTGGTCTTAATAGCTAGGGGATTTGAGTATAGGAGCAGGGAGGTCTTACTGCAGTTGTGCAGTTTTTTAGTGAGGCTTCACCTGGGATACTGTGTTCAGTTTTGGTCTCCTAATCTGAGGAAGGATGTTCTTGCTATTGAGGGAGTGCAGCGAAGGTTCACCAGACTGATTCCAGGGATGGCAGAACTGATATAGAAACATAAAAAATAGGTGCAGGAGTAGGCCATTCGGCCCTTCGAGCCTGCACCGCCATTCAATGAGTTCATGGCTGAACATGCAACTTCAGTACCCCATTCCTGCTTTCTCGCCATACCCCTTGATCCCCCGAGTAGTAAGGACTACATCTAACTCCTTTTTGAATATATTTAGTGAATTGGCCTCAACAACTTTCTGTGGTAGAGAATTCCACAGGTTCATCACTCTCTGGGTGAAGAAGTTTCTCCTCATCTCGGTCCTAAATGGCTTACCCCTTATCCTTGACTGTGATCCCTGGTTCTGGACTTCCCCAACATTGGGAACATTCTTCCTGCATCTAACCTGTCTAAACCCGTCAGAATTTTACACATTTCTATGAGATCCCCTCTCATTCTTCTGAATTCCAGTGAATACAAACCCAGTTGATCCAGTCTTTCTTGATAGGTCAGTCCCGCCATCCCGGGAATCAGTCAGGTGAATCTTCGCTGCACTCCCTCAATAGCAAGAATGTCCTTCCTCAAGTTAGGAGACAAAAACTGTACACAATACTCCAGGTGTGACCTCACCAAGGCCCTGTACAACTGTAGTAACACTCCCCTGCCCCTGTACTCAAATCCCCTCGCTATGAAGGCCAACATGCCATTTGCTTTCTTAACCGCCTGCTGTACCTGCATGCCAACCTTCAATGACTGATGTACCATGACACCCAGGTCTCGTTGCACCACCCCTTTTCCTAATCTGTCACCATTCAGATAATAGTCTGTCTCCTTGTTTTTACCACCAAAGTGGATAACCTCACATTTATCCACATTATACTTCATCTGCCATGCATTTGCCCACTCACCTAACCTATCCAAGTCATATGAGGAGAGACTGGATCAACTGGGCCTTTATACACTGGAGTTTAGAAGGATGAGAGGGGACCTCATCGAAACATATAAGATTCTGACGGGTCTGGACAGTTTAGATGCAGGAAGAATGTTCTCGATGCTGAGGAAGACCAGGGGACATAGACTAAGGATAAGGGGTAAGTCATTTAGGACTGAGATGAAAAACTCCTTCACTCAGAGAGTTGTTAACCTGTGGAATTCCCTACTGCAGAGAGTTGTTGATGCCAGTTCATTGGATATATTCAAGAGGGCATTAGATGGGGCCCTTACGGCTAAAGGGATCAAAGGGTATGGAGAGAAAGCAGGAAGGTGGTACTGAGATGAATGATCAGCCATGATCTTACTGAATGGTGGTGCAGGCTCGAAGGGCCGAATGGCCTACTCCTGCACCTATTTTCTATGTTTCTATGTTTCTATGTTTCTATGCAAGTTGCCAATGCGAACACATCGGAGTGTCTTTAGGGATTTACCCACCAAATGGTGCACACTATTAAGGGCTACGGAACCAAGTCGGGTAGATGGAGTTAAGATACAGATCAACCACGATCTAAGTGAACAGGCTTGAGAAAGGAAAGAAAAAGACTTGCATTTATATAGCGCCTTTCACGACCACCGAACGTCTCAAAGCACTTTGCAGCCAATTAAGTCCTTTTGGAGTATAGTCACTGTTGTAATGTGGGAAATGCAGCAGCCAATTTGTGCACAAGCAAGATCCCATAAACAGTAATGTGATAATGGCCAAATAATCTGCTTTTTATTATGTTGAGTGAGGGATAAATATTGGCCAGGACACCGGGGATAACTACCCTGCTCTTCTTCGAAATAGAGCCATGGGATCTTTTATGTCCACCTGAGAGAGCAGACAGGGCTTCTGACCTTCTGGCTCGGAGGTGAGTGTGCTACCCACTGAGCCACAGGTCAATTGTTGAGGGGCTGAATGGCACAGTCCTAGTGCATGGGCAACAGGCCGAAGAACAACCCTGTCCAATTCCCGCCCCCTACCCCCAGGGCCTTTAAAATTCAAACAGTATCTTCCAGGATAGACCGGTGAATAAGGAATATACGTTGTGAACGGGTCTGTCTTAGCTGAGCTTCAAGAGCCGAGTTGGGTTCAAGGGCTTGGCAGGGGAGGGGATTTCTGGCCTTTGGACACCATGCCTCAAGTAATCCTGTTAGAAAGTCAAATATATCTAGAGGTAGGGCTCTAGCAGTAACCGCCCCCACCCCCCACAGCCCCCTAAACAATAAAGAGAAACGGCACTAGGTGGTCAGATTTGGAACCAAAGACACTAACTATCCCAGGCATGTAGGGTTAAGAAAAAGGTCTGGGAATAATTGGAGGCCGATTTCACCATCGTGTGCTCCCAGACAGCACGGGTCAGGGGTCAGGGCTGATGGTGGCACCACAGCCTAGAATTCCTGACGTGGTCTTTCCGAGGTTTGGTCCTTTGCTGGGCGCGTCGGTTCAGAGAATTCGCCCTCAGGGACGGAAGTGAGGAGGCTGAGTTACACCCCAGCTACACGGGAGAATGAGATAGTGTCGGCATCAGACTGCCTCAAAACGCAGTGCAAATAACGGCAGAGATAAACGAGAAATGGCGTTCAAAAAAGAAAATTGTTTCTTGTTAAATTAGTAAAAAATTCCTTGTTAGATGGTCAGCCTCCAAGACCCTAAACCTATAACCTTCACAACAGACCCTTGAAGCTACAACCCTCACACCGGATTCTAAACCTCGGCACCACACAGAATTTCCGTCGCTCTTGCACACTTTACTTACAATGACAGGGATCGTGGTTGCCCGCGACAGAATCTGCTTCACCAAACGGTATCGATCATACAGCGGCTTCATTATCTGTCTCTCGGTCCTCGTGACCTGTAAATGAGAGGTGGGGAGGCGTCAACGTTTCCATTCCTCAAGAACTAGAGCGGCATATATTAAATCAGGAGCTGGCACATAAAACGGCAATGGTGGGGCATTCATCAATTTGCGCGCTCGACATTTAATAAATCAAAAGGTTCCCGACAGGAAGGCAGACAGTGGCAGTAGCCCCTCTGCTTCGGAGAAGTTACAACTTCCAGAATTTCAGAGAATATTTAAAGAACGGAGTGAAGGGTTGTTTTTTTTTTTGCAGGGAATTATTTGATTAAAAGCTACAGGAAACGGGCGATTCTCCATTCGGAAACGTATTCGGCCGCCGTGTCAGAAACTGCCCGGGCAATCAAATCATCGGTACTGACAGCAAACGGCGGTCCTGTAGCATTTATTCTAGAAGGTGTCAGCATGTGCCAGGATGAAAGAAAGACTCGTATTTATATAGCGCCTTTCGCGACCGCCGGGCATCTCAAAGCGCTTTACAGCCAATGAAGTACTTTTGGAGTGTAGTCACTGTTGTAATGTGGGAAATGCGGCAGCAAGCTCTCACAAACAGCAATGTGATAATGAGCAGATAATCGTTTTTTGTTTTGTTGATGGGGGGACAAATATTGGCCAGGACACAGGGGATAACTCCACTGCTCTTCTTCAAAATAGATCTTTTACATCCACCCGAGAGAGCAAACAGGGCCTCAGTTTAATGTCTCATCTGAAAGACAGCACATCACTCCCTCGGCACTACACTGGAGTGTCAGCCTAGATTTTGGTGCTCACGTCTCTGGAGTGGGACTTGAACCCACAACCTTCTGACTCAGAGGCGAGGGTGCTACCCACTGAGCCAACAGCTGACACTATAAGATAAGTACACGAGGGAGAAAGGAATAGAAGGGTATGCTGATGGGGTGAGGTGAAGTCAGGTGGGAGAAGGCTTGTGTGGAACATGGACACCGGCACAGAGTAGTTGGGCCGAATGGCCTGTGTCTGAGCTGTAAACACTATGTAGAGAACACCTACCGGGCGCCCATGTATGCTCTCGTAGTATAGGAGGCCCTTCTGCAGGGCCACTTTTTCGTTAGAGATCTCGTCTCGAGTCATGTCCTGTTCAGAGAGAGACAGATAGAAAACTCAGTGATTAGACTACAGATACAACAGTTGTCAATAGTTGACTAGAAATGAGGCGCTGGGGCGGGGGGGAAATGGGGTCGATGGCAGCAGTGCCAAAGGCGGCGGCAGTGAATTGCCGTTCCCGTTTTACACCGCGTGCGGGTTTTCAACGGACAGAAAATCAGCTGCGGGGTAAAATGGCGGGTGATTCGCTATTGGTTGTAGGTTATGGTAGAACGTGCTTTATGCAAAAACAACAACTTATATATATATATCACGCCTTTAACATTGTAAAACATTCCAAGGTGCTTCGCAGCAGTGTTATAAGACATAAATTTGACACCGAGCCACATAAGAAATTAGCGCAGGTAACCAAAAGATTGGTCGAAGAGGGAGGTTTTAGGGAGCGTCTTGAAGGAGGAACGAGAGGTAGAGAGGCGGAGAGGTTCAGGCAGGGAGTTCCAGAGCTTGGGGCCTAGGCAACAGAAGGTACGGCCACCGATGGTTGAGCGATTATAATCAGAGATGCTCAAGAGGGCAGAATTAGAGGAGCGCAGACATTTCGGGAGGGGTTTGTGGGGCTGGAGATTACAGAGATAGGGAGGGGCAAGGCCATGGAGGGATTTGTAAGCAAGGATGAGAATGTGTTTTTGTTATGATATTGTGGAACAGGACCTGTCAGCCTGGGCAGCAAGACCTGCTGGGGGTGTGGGGGAGCTGGCGGGGGGGGGAGTCAGAAGATCTCTCTCATGGCGAAAAAGCTATACAGAAATAGGAGCGGTTGGCGAGATAATGTGTGCAGTTTTTCCTGTGGTCTGAAGTTACCATGGATACACTGACTGCTGCGGCCAACAGAACCTTATCACTGCTGGAAATCACAGCAGTGTCTCGTTGCCCCGTTTCCTCTTGCATTTATATAGCCTCTTTCACGTCCTCGGGACGTCCCAAAGACCTTCACAGCCAATGAGCTACTTTTGACGAGCAGTCAGTGTTGTAACGTAGGGAAGCGTGACAACCTATCAGTGCACAGCAAGGCCCCCGCAGACAAGATCATCTGTTTTTTGGTTATGTTGATTACATAGAAACATAGAAGCAGTAGTAGGCCATTCGGCCCTTCGAGTCTGCACCGCCATTCAATATGATCATGGCTGATCCTCTATCTCAACACCATATTCCCGCTATTTCCCCATACCCCTTGATGTCTTTTGTGCCTAGAAATCTATCTATTTCCCTCTTAAATATATTCAGTGACTTGGCCTCCACAGCCTTCTGTGGTAGAGAATTCCATAGGTTCACCACCCTCTGAGTGAAAACATTTCTCCTCATCTCGGTCCTAAATTTCCTACCCCGTATCCTGAGACTGTGACCCCTTGTTCTAGACTTCCCAGCCAGGGGAAACATCCTCCCTGCATCCAGTCTGTCCAACCCAGTCAGAATTTTATACGTTTGAATGAGATCCCCTCTCATTCTTCTAAACTCTAGTGAATACAGGCCGAGTCGACCCAATCTCTCCTCATACGACAGTCCTGCCATCCCAGGAATCAGTCTGGTGAACCTTCGCTGCACTCCCTCTGTGGCAAGTATATCCTCTCTTAGGTAAGGAGACCAAAACAGCACACAATATTCCAGGTGCGGTCTCACCCAAGGGATTGAGGGACAAATATTGACCAGGAAACAGGGCATAACTCCTTCTTCGAAATAGTGACCATGGGATCTTTTACCTCCACCTGAGGGGGCAGATGGGGCCTCGGTTTCATGTCTCAGCTGAAAGATAGCACCTCCGACAGTGCGGCTCTCCCCGAGCCCTGCACTGGAGTGTCAGCCTGGATTCTGCGTCCAAGTATCTGGAGTGGGACTTGAAGCCCTCATCTTTCCGACTCAGAGGCCCACCGTGCCCAGGGGCTGATATCGGGGGGGGGGGGGCAGCACGGGGCTGTCTCTCGGTTACCTTGATATCCTCGGGCCGAGCCACCTCGGCCCGCTTCTCCTGCAGCTTCTTCAGGATGGTGTCAAGCGTCACATCCACCGGCGGCCTCTGCGCCTTCTCCGCCACCTCCGGCTTTTTCTCCTGCTCCTTGTCCGGCCACTTCTCCAGCCTCGACCCGAAGCTCTTGGGGAGGGTGTTGCTGCGCTGCCGCATCTGGGGGACGGCATCTTCCTCGGAGACCTTCAGCTTCGTGTCTGTCGCAGAAAGGGGAAAGAAAAATTGAACGGCGGTAAACTTTCCCTGTCAGCTGATGTTCTGGGGGGAACTTTTTTTTAAAAAAGTTTTTGACTCGAAGCAACTTCGACTAACGGAAGTAATCCTTATGCTGTTTTTTGGTTATTACAAAGAAGGCATCTCGCGGAAGGCCGCCAAACTAATGATTGGGTCTAATAATCTAACTAATATCAGTAACAGTGACCATGAAACTATCAGATGGTTGCAAAAACCCATCTGGTCCCTTAGGGAAGGAAATCTGCCGTCCTTACCCGGTCTGGCCGATTATTTGGCGGCAAATCTGTCCCACCCTCCCCTTTCCCTCAACGACTATCTGACCCACCTGTGACAGGGACTGTGGCTCTTGTATTGGACTGTTCAGCCACCTGAGGACTCATTTTAAGAGTGGAAGCAAGTCTTCCTCGATTCCGAGGGACTGCCAATGGTGATGATGGCCTATTATGTGACTCCAGGCTCACAGCAATGTGGTTGGTTCTTAACTGCCCTCTGAAATGGCCGAGCAAGCCACTCAGTTGCACCAAACCGCTGTGGGAGCACCTTCACCACACGGACTGCAGCGGTTCAAGAAGGCGGCTCACCACCACCTTCTCAAGGGCAATTAGGGATGGGCAATAAATTCCGGCCTTGCCAGCAACGCCCACGTTCCGTTTCGGAATTTTCGCTGAAGCTGGGAGCTCAACAACAAAGAAAAACATGCGGGGACCTCGGTATGAGGTTACTTAACAGGGTACATCCAGAGGTAAACATCTCATGGACTTGACCCCTGGGGGGGAGGGGTGGAGGGACTGTTGGCAGTGGAGATAATTGGAGAAATTGTACCAGGATAGCACACGTCATTGGTTGATGCATGTTCCAGTAATCATCCCCCAGCCGCAAAACGACACCTTGCATTTATATAGCGCCTTTAACGCAGGTGTTCCACGGGAACGTAATCAGATTTTAAAAAAACTGACAACGAGCCAAAGAAGGAGACATTAGGATAGGTCTTGGTCAAGAAGGTAGGTTTTAAGGAGTGTCCTGAAGGAGGGGAGGGAGGCAGAGAGGATTTGGTGGGGGGGGGAATGAAGTGTCTCGCAAAGCTACCTTTCAGCTGCTTGCGAAATTTCGCGAGTTCGTTCATCCATTTCAGCACTTCCGGGTTCGTGGCTTTGTCACTGTGCGAAGGCTGAGGAGAGAAAAAAAAAACATTCTTGGTTCGACGAGTTTGAGGACAACAAGAAAAGTCTCATCGTTCTCCGTCAGCCTGGATTTCTGAAACATGAATTAAAAATGGCGGCTGTACATGGAGCCAGTGGACAGGCTGAGTGAGGCCTGCCAAAGCTGTAGGCCCCGCGGCCTATGCTCAGCGCGTTGATCTCAGTCAAGCCACTAGCAGCGGCATATCTACTGGTCCTCAGTCTCCCCAAGACGTGGCTGAGGGGCAGGAGAAAAAATATTTCAACTCTTGACCACTCTTCAGTGCCCTTCCTCACCCAGAGAAAGAAAGACTTGCATTTATATAGCGCCTTCCTCAGGACGTCCCAAAGGGCTTTACGGCCAATGAAGTACTCTTTGGAATGCAGTCACTGTTGTAATGTGGCAACGCGGCAGCTATTTTGCGCATAGCAAGCTCCCACAAACAGCAACGTGATAATGACCAAATAATCTGTTTTTTTGTTATGTTGATTGAGGGATAAATATTGGCCACAGGACACTGGGGATAACTCCCCTGCTCTTCTTCAAAAATAATGCCGTGAGATCTTTTACGCCCACCTAAGAGAGAGCAGACGGGGCCTCGGATTAATGTCTCATCTGAAATACGGCACCTCCGACAGTGCAGCACCCCTTCAGCACTGCACTGGAGTGTCAGCTGAGATTTTTGTGCTCAAGTGTCTGGAGTGGGACTTGAACCCACAACCTTCTGACTCAGAGGAGAGAGGGCTGCCCACTGCCAAACAGACTTTTGCCGCTCACTGTCCAGGCTCAATAAAGAACGTGCCAAGGAGCAACAGATGCCAGGGGTCATCCTCTCTTGTTCAATGACGTGAACACCTGCCTCCAATGGACCTGCCCGGTCAATCAGCCCACCCCCACAGATCTCCGTAATCTTTTATAACTCATAACAAAGGTTCAAACAAATTCACAAAAACAAAGAAATTTACGGCACAGGCGGAGGCCATTTCTATCTTTCCCCACAGCTAAAATTCTCCAGTCCAGGCCACATCCTCGTAAATCTCCTCTGTACCCTCTCAAGTGCAATCACGTCCTTCCTGTAATGTGGTGACCAGAACTGCACGCAGTACTCTAGCTGTGGCCTAACTAGTGTTTTATACATTTCAAGCACAACCTCCCTGCTCTTGCATTCTATGTCTTGGCTAATAAAGGCAAGTATCCCATATGGAAAAAAAAACACTACGTTAAAAAAAAAAATGCCCCTGTAGGTTTTCTCCAGAAGATTAAGCTTTAGTTCCTGTCGGCTCCAGGGCAATCCTGGACAGTTGGCAACCCGACTTGGGGCGAAGCAAAAAACGGCCATTTTGTATTTAGTCACCATTGCCGTAATGGAAGCTTCGGCTTGGCCGATGTCAAGTCATTTTGGTTCTCGACGCACGGAAACCCACCCACCACCCTGAGACTGACCTTAATCCAGTACTTAAAGTGTTAAGAGTGACTCTGTTAACACAGTCAGCGCCAGTAAAGTTACCCACACCTCTTAGAATTGATGGCGAGTCGATGGAGTGTGCCACCTCACTCGCTAAGACAAATGCCAAGAGGCACAGTGAAGCTGTATTAATGGTAATGTCAATGCAAGACTCCATTGGCTGCTGCGCACCCCACGATACAACAGCGATTACTCTTCAGGAGCTCTTCATTGGCTGTGAAGCGCTTTGGGATGCCCTGAGGTTGTGCAAAGCATCATACGGTAAACGCACAAGGCTTCCATCGTTCCCTTTCCCGCCGCACTTACTCGGTATCTCCTCTCTTCCTCGAACTTCTCCTCAAACCTCCTGATCTTCTTCTTCAGGTTCTGGATTCGCCGGGTCATTTGCGCTGGAGTCAGCTCCTCCCTCTCGTCGTCATAGGAACCGAGGGATGAGCTCCGGCGCCTGCCAAGGTCAGAGCGAGAGTGCGGTTACGTTAAACTGCGCTGCACTCAACTTAAACCAGCCACTGAATAAATCCCACGCTTAACGTAAACGCTGAATAAATAGTCGCCGAACATTTCTCTGAGGCATATTCATCAGTATATGGTCCATGTCTCTGAGCCATACAGGAGGGCGGGTAATACTACAGCCCTGTAGCCCTCCTGTATGGCTCACAGACATGGACCATGTGCAACAAACACCGCAAGTCGCTGGAGAAATACCAACGATGTCTCCGCAAGATCCCCTGGGAGGACAGACGCACCAACGTTAGTGTCCTTGACCAGGCCAACATCCCCAGCATTGAAGCACTGACTACACTCGATCAGCTCCGCTGGGCGGGCCACATTGTTCGCATGCCTGACACGAGACTCCCAAAGCAAGCGCTCTACTCGCAACTCCTTCACGGCAAGCGAGCCCCAGGTGAGCAAATGAAATGTTACAAGGACACCCTCAAAGCCTCCCTGATAAAGTGCAACATCCCCACCGACACCTGGGAGTCCCTGGCCCAAGACCGCCCTAAGTGAAGAAAGTCCATCTGGGAGGGCGCTGAGCATCTCGAGTCTCATCGCCGAGAGCATGCAGAAAACAAGCGCAGGCAGCGGAAGGAGCGTGCGGCAAACCTGTCCCACCCACCCTTTCCCCCAACCACTGTCTGTCCCACCTGTGACAGGGACTGTGGTTCTTGTATTGGACTGTTCAGTCACCTAAGGACTCATTTTAAGAGTGGAAGCAAGTCTTCCTCGATTCCGAGGAACTGCCTGTGATGATGGTGATTCATCAGTGACCATCACAAGTGGGGAATCATGGAATCGTACAGCACAGAAGGAGGCCATTCAGCCCATCATGCCTGTGCCGACTCTTCGAAAGA
Source organism: Pristiophorus japonicus (assembly GCF_044704955.1). Classification (NCBI taxonomy): domain Eukaryota; kingdom Metazoa; phylum Chordata; class Chondrichthyes; family Pristiophoridae; genus Pristiophorus; species Pristiophorus japonicus. The sequence continues at coordinate 360,418,865 of NC_091978.1, forward strand.
ACGATCCAATTAGTCCCACTCCCCTACGCTTTCCCTACAACTCTGCACTTTTTTTCCTTTTTAAGTATTTAACCGATTCCCTTTTGAAAGTTACTAATTGCCTCCATCACCCTTTCAGAAAGTGCATTCCAGATCATAACCACTCGCTGCGTAAAAAAATAATAAAAATTCTCCTCATCTCCCCTCTGGGTCTTTTGCCAATGATCTTAAAACAGCTTGTTTGTAATATTGCCACATTGGAATGTCTCTGCCTGAGATACGTGACAAGAAACCGCGCCCACGCAGCTCCGTGTAAGCACGCCATCATCTCGACAAAGACCTGCAAAAGGCCTCGGAGAGTTGTACGCAGATTTACCAGAATGATACCAGAGACGGGGGGGGGGGAGGGGCCTTAGAGAGACGGGAGAAGATGGGATTGCTCCCCTTAGAGCAGAGAAGGTTACGGGAAGATTTAATTTCCCACGGGGCGGAAAGGTGGTCGCCGCCGGTCGGAAGGGCGTGGGGGGTTGCTGGGGGGTCGGCGTGGAAACCTGTTCCCGCCGCTCCCGGCCCGGCGGCAAATTAGGAGAGGTCGGCCCAGCCGAGAGGCGGTAATGGAGCTTAAGGATGGGGAGCAATTTCAACCCCTTAATCTCTGGCCTGTGTTGGGTCACCCGATCTCAGCTAGGATATTAAAACTAGCCCTGTGAATAAAGAATAAGAAAAAAAATCAACCACTGAGAACTAAACCAGTAGACTGAGAGGTTGCCTCAATCAGGAAAGGCTGGGACTCTTCTCTCGAGAAAGGAGAAGGTTGAGGGGTGACCAGTTAGAATAATTGAAAGGGTAGATGTGGAGTAGACGTCTCCACTTGTGGGGAGAATCTAAAACTCCAGGCCATAAATATAAACTAAATATAAGATAAATATAAGATAGTCACCAAGAAATCCAATAGAGAATTCAGGAGAAACTTCTTCACCCAGACAGTGGTGAGAATGTGGAACTCGCTACCACAGGGAGTGGTTGAAGCGAATAGTATAGTTTCATTTAAGGGGAGAAGGGGAAGCTAGATAAGCGTACGAGGAAGGAAAGCCTCGAAGGGTATAGTGAGAGGGTGGGATGAAGAGGGGTGGGAGGAGGCTCGTGTGGAGCATAAACACCGGCACGGAGCAGTTGGGCCGAATGGCCTGTTTTTCTGTGCTGTGCATTCTATGCAAGAATATTCTCCGGACTCGTGGCAAAGAGGGACACAGTCACCTAGACTCTGCTGGTGTTCCAATGGCAGGGGTCACCGCACAACATGACCCGTCCCATAGCCAGCTCCGTGCGGTACGGGTACTCCATCCACATGGACGGAATCGGTCACGGGGGGCCTCCGCCCCGCTGTCCGCAATTCTGGGGGTATGGGGGGGGCTCTGTCGCCTTTCAAAGCTAGCCCCAGCGAGTTCCCCTCGACTTCCTAGAGCGGCCATTTGACTGCAGGGTCCATCCCTCCCCCCGGTCCCCGCCCCCTCCCCCCACTCCTGGGTCCCTGCCCCCCCGCCACCCCCACCCCCCGGGTCCCTGCCATCAACCCCCCCCCCACTCCCGGGTCCCTGCCACCCCCCAACCCCTGCCCCCCCACCCCCGGGTCCCTACCCCCTCCCCCCCCTTCCCTGCTGGCTCCCCCCCAACGGTCCCCACCCCAATACCCGTGTGTTTAAAACCATCTGTCCTAAAATATCAATCGGGGTTCTCTCCACGTCATGGAACCCTGAATTGTTTATTAAAAGCCGGGGGGGGGGCTTACCGTCTGAAAATGGCTGCTCATGCTCGGTAGGTCATGTGGGGGGTGCGGCGGCCATTTTGAGACCATTACCGACCCCCGACCTCCGACCCCCCCCCCCCCCACACCCGCCAACATTGGTTGGTTAAAACCGATCCCCTTGTTTTGAAGTTTTAATAAAGCGACTGGGGTTAGGAAGTTTACAACAACAACAACAAAACACACGAGCTAACGCCAGCGCGGGCTCGAGGAGGCCGCTGCCGCTGGCGGTCCACGCGCACTCACCTCATGAAGGAATGGGAATTGGGGGGCGAGGGCGGCACCTCGGTGTCGTTGAGGAACTGCTGGCTCTGGCCGTAGGCGTAGAAACGAGGAGACAACATGGGATCAGAGTCTTCCTCCAGCAGGTGCCGGATCAGTCTGCCGGCCTGCGGCGACAGGCGAGCTTCCTCCGACTCGGCATCGGGACTCTGCCACACTGGGAACGCCGGGACAGCTTCTGGAACAACAACCACAGGGGGGGGGGGGGGTTAAAGCTTTCGCTCTCGCCACCGAACGCCCCCCTCCCCCCCACGACTCCCCTCCCACCGTGCCCGTCGTTTTCCGTCTCGCAAACCCCAACGTGAAATTGAATTCCCTGCTTTCCGGGCTCGACGCCCACCTTTCACACGTGTCTGGTCTACGGGGTGGATTGTGCCTCCTGGTCTGGACGAGCAAGTCAAGCGACCCCTCCTGCCCCCCCCGGCAGCGAAGAGGCCGCCTCGATTTTAGGGACCCCAAGCGGCAGGCTGTGGGCGGCGCCTCGAGACGGCCCGCCGGTTTCTGGGCCGCGGGAATGTGGGGGCGCAGGTGCAGGTAGGTCCTGAGGGGTGGAGGGAGGGGGGGTGGGGGGCGAGGGTCTGGTGTGGCTGGGCGGCAGCAGCTGCAGGTAAGCTCTGGGAATGAAGGGCGGTGGGGGGGTGGGGGGGGAAGGCGTCCATACATTTGAGAGTGTGTTTATGTACGTGTGTGTGTGTGTGTTAATACAAAATATCTCTTTAAATGTCTGCCGCTGCTTATCAACCGTCTCACACTTTAATCTATTTTCCCAGTACACTTTAGCCAACTCTGCCTTCATACTTTTGTGTGTGTCTAAATGTGCGTGTGTGTCTATGTGTGTATATGTGTCTACATGTGCGTGTGTAAATGTGCATCTAAATGTATGTGTGTGTGTCTACATGTGCGTGTGCGTGTGTAAATGTGTGACTAAATGTGTGTGTGTGTCTAAATGTGTGTGTGTGTCTATGTGTGTATGTGTCTACGTGTGCGTGTCTACACGTGTATGTGTGCGCATGTGTTTATCTGTGTGTATGCTGTGTGCTTGGTGTTTGTGTGTGTGCTTATCTATCTATCTGTGCCGCCCTGTGTCTAAATACTTGTAACTATTAAAATATTACAGCAGTGTGTGCAGCCACTGAAGACAGAGGCTGAAATCAAACGCAGCAATGTTCACCCTGCAGCACTCCGAAATCTCAAGGGCAAAGCCCTGAATCGGAGCTGCACAATTCAACCCACAGCGCCCTATCCATCAAAATAATACTATCTTTCATAAATAAAGTTTAAAAAAATGTGCAGAAACAAAAGTCACAGCCTCAGTCCATTCAGGCTGACTTTCAGACTTGCTCTCATTTTTAAGCAAACGTCTCACAGTTGTTGGGGAAGGGGGTGCAATTATATAAATGCAGATTCAAATTACCCACTCGCTCACTGAACATGGGAGAAATCATCAGAAACACAAGAGGTTTTCAGCCAGATTGAACAAGCAAAATAGACCCTCTGAGATAATAATAATAATAGGTGTCATTATTTCCAGGAAGCATTTAGTCAAACGGTATCGCAAACTGCCCGGGCATCGGTGCGCAGGGAGCAAATTGCGCACGGCTGAGAAATACACACGGAGAGGTTACCTTCCCATTCCTGCTCCTCCGACAAGCCAGTCAGATCCAGGCGAGGGATGTCCTGGACGGTGCTCCCCTCTGGCGTAGCTGCTTCGGGAGTCCTTGGTGCTTTGGGCATGTCGCTTGGACTCGGAGATTCCTGGATCTTCATGGCTGAATTCTGCAGACCACGCGGGGGGGGGGGGGGGGGAAAGACCAAAGAAAAATCAAATCAAGGCGATGGAATAATTCTGGAGACAGACGAGCAGGGAAAGCAGAAACTCCTCTCCGCTTGTTGCAAGTTCAAAACAGAAATGTGCTCGCAACCACCGCCCCGCCCTCCAATCCACTGTTCCTTGGCCCTCCCACTGTGATTAGCCGATGAGCTGTGAGACGCCCATCTGCCTCGCTGACAATCCTGCCTTTAAAGTGACTGGCAGCCTTTTCCCCCACTCCCGCCCTCCAGCTTGTTTATGTCTCCGACAGTGCCATCATCATCATCGGCAGTCCCTCGCTATCGAGGAAGACTTGCTTCCACTCTTAACATGAGTTCTGAGGGGGGGGGGGGTGGGGGGAGTGCTGCGAAAGGCCACTCTGCCCCCTCCACCCCGCGACTGAGGGGCCTTCCCTGCTTGGGGAGGGGCTCCCTTGGCAAAAAGCCGTGCAAAGGCGCGCAGCGGTTAACAGTTGGTAGCAGCTGGATGGGACGGCTAACCCAGCTGTCACGGTTTAGAGATGATAACAAAAAGAAAAGGAACAGTGGCAAGCAATGTGGATCGTGCGCATAAGCAATGTGGATCGTGCGCATATACATGCAAACAGACACACACACACACACGCAGTGATTAATGCCTGCAATACAGTCTGCATATTGGGTAACTTCCTGTGCTGGATGCGGGAGGGAGGGAGGGGATAGTGGAGGGGAGGGGGAGTCAGGGGAATAAGCCAGGCTGGGCGTGGAGCTCTATTTATAGAGCAGTAACCCGGGGGCCCCTCTGCGTCAGCTAATGTGCACAGCGCAGGCATTACGTGACTTGCAAGCACCTTTCAACAAAAGAACGGTCTGCTGCTCTGGGACTCTGTGTGCGCTGGCACGCAGCCAGCACAAGCCAGCGAGAGCCGTCTGGCTTTGGACAAACTCGGCGAGCTGCTGGCTCATTCATCGTTTATCTTAAAGGCCCCAGTGATGCTCAATTTGTCCACAGCTGGCCGTATGTCACAAAAGAGAAATCGTTTGGTGCCGAGCCCTGTGATATATCACGAGCAATAAATACAGAATTGATGGTAATCCCTCGCGTTATTTGCCTTTCAAAAATATCACTGTGCTAAGTGGCGAATTACAACATTCGGAAGAACAAATTAGAGCCTTGACAAGAACAACTTTCGTTTACATCGTGTCTTTAACGTAGTATTCAGAGGGATTTGAGTGTACACGAATCACAGAAAGTTAACATACAGGTACAGCAAGCAATTAGGAAGGCTAATGATGCAGAGAGGATATTTCCACTCATAGGGGAAACTAAAACGAAGGGACATAGTCTCAGAATAATGGGCCGCCCGTTTAAAACTGAGATGAGAAGAAATGTATTCTTTCAGAGCGTTGTAGATCTGTGGAATTCTCTGCCCCAGAGAGCTGTGGAGGGTGGGTCATTGAATACATTTGTACTTGAAATGAAAAGCAAGGAAATGTATCGAACGGAACTGCCGTCAGCACCCAAATGTAGTGTATGGGATTGCTGACCGCAGCTAAATGTACTGAACTGCTTTTGAATGTACTGTACAAATTTTTATATGAATAAAGCATATTTTGGAAAAAAAATATTGAATATATTTAAGGCGGAGCTAGACAGATTTTTGAGCGATAAGGGTATAAAGCGTTATGGGGAGCGGGCAGGGAAGTGAAGCTGAGTCCATGATCAGATCAGCCATGATCATATTGAATGGCGGAGCAGGCTCGAGGGGCCAAATGGCCTGCTCTTGCTCCTATTTCTTTTGTTCTTATGTTAGCCTTTATTGCAAGGGGGTTGGTGTATAAGAGTGGGGAAGTCTTCCTGCAATATAGGGTTTTGGCGAGGTCACACCTGGAGTGCTGTGCACAGTTTTGGTCTCCTTACCTAAGGAAGGAAATACTTGCCTTGGAGACGGTGCAACGAAGATTCACCAGACTGATTCCCGGGAGGAGAGGGTTCTCCTATGAGGAGAGATTGAGTAGAATGGACCTGCATTCTACGGAGTTTAGAATCCCATTGAAACATGTCAGATTTTTAGGGGGTTTGACAGGGTAGATGCTGAGAGGCTGTTTCCCCTGGCTGAAGAGTTTAGAACTAGGGGGCACAGTCTCCGGATAAGGGGTCGGCCATTTAGGACTGAGATGAGGGGAAATTTCTTCACTCAGCAGAGTTGTGAATCTTTGGTATTCTCTACTCTGGAAGACTGTGGAGGCTCAGTCATTGAGTATATTCAAGACTGAGATCGACTGATTTTTGGACACTAAGGGAATCAAGAGATATGGGGATGTGGAGGGGGGGGAGCGGGGGGAGGGGGAAAAGGTGGAGTTGAGGTCGAAGATCAGCCATGATCTTATTGAATGGCGGAGCAGGCTCGAGGGGCCGAATGGCCTATTGCTGCTCCTAATTCTTATGTTCCTGCATCATGAGCTGACCTACATTGGCTCCCAGTTAAGCAACGTCTCGATTTCAAAATTCTCATGTTTTCAAATCCCTCCATGGCCTCGCCCCTCCCTATTTCTGTAATCTCCTCTAGCCTCACCGCGCCCCCCCCCACCCACCCCCCGAGATGTCTGCGCTCCTCTAATTCTGCCCTCTTGAGCATCCCTAATTATAATCGCTCAACCATCGGTGGCCGTGCCTTCTGTTGCCTGGGCCCCAAGCTCTGGAACTCCCTGCCTAAACCTCTCCACCTCTCTACCTCTCTTTCTTCCTTCAAGACGCTCCTTAAAACCTACCTCTTTGATTATGCTTTTGGTCACCTACGCTAATTTCCCCTTACGCGTGTCAAATTTTTGTCTCATAATACTCCTGTGAAGCGCCCTGGGATGTTTTCTCTTTGGGTCTTCGTGGCCCCTTTATGTTTTCTTCGGGCTTTTCTCCTCATGCTCCACCGTTCCCATGGCAACACTGCTGGCGGGAAACTCACTGGGAGCTCGCCTCGATTACATGAGGACCCCGACCCAGGAAACTAGCAGTCCTTATCCAAACTTATAGGGGGCATGGGACAAGGAGGATCCGGTCTCTCTCGCGCTTCAAAGCTACCAAGATTCAGACTGTGCTCAGATTGGTGACATCCAACGAGAGTTCATTTCTCAACACTATGCAACAAATTTTCAGTTATTCATTCTCGGGATGTGGGCGGCGCTGGCAAGGCCGACATTTATTGCCCCTCCCTAGTCGCCCAGAAAAGTGGTGGTGGGCCTTCTTCTTGAAATCATCATCATAGGCAGTCCCTCGAAAGCGAGGAAGACTTGCTTCCACTCTTAAAATGAGTTCTTAGGTGGCTGAACAGTCCAATACGAGAGCCACAGTCCCGGTCACAGGTGGGACAGATAGTCGATGAGGGAAAGGGTGGGTGGGACAGTAACGTTTCCTTTGGCTCCTTTGCCGTGAAGGAGTTCCGAGTAGAGCGCTTGCTTTGGGAGTCTCGTGTCTGGCATGTGAACAATGTGGCCTGCCCAGCGGAGCTGATCAAGTGTGGTCAGTGCTTCAATGCCACCGACTAGACCCCACCCACTGACTAGGTCACACCCACCGACTAGACCCCACCCACTGACTAGGCCACACCCACTGACTAGGCCACACCCACTGACTAGGCCGCACCCCCACCGACTGACTAGGCCCCACCCACTGACAAGGTTTTGTCTTACAGACTGAACAGTCCAATATGGAAATCACAGTCTCGGTCACAGGTGGGACAGACAGTGGTTGAAGGAAAAAAGAGTAGGTGGGGAGTCTGGTTTGCCGCACGCTCCTTCCGCTGCCTGCGCTTGATTTCTGCACGCTCTCGGCGACGAGACACAAGGTGCTCCGCGCCCTCCCCTATGCTCTTCCTCCACTTAGGGCGGTCTTTGGCCAGGGACTCCCAGGTGTCGGTGGGGATGTTGCATTTTATCAGGGAGGCTTTGAGGGTGTTGTGTCACCCACGCTGGTGTGGGACAGGAGTCACACATAGGCCAGTCTGGGTAAGGACTTCCTTCCCTCAAGGACATTAGTGAATCAGTTGTTTTTTGTTACCAGCTTTTTATTTTTAAAGAACGAATTTCAAATTCTCAGACTGCTGCAGTAGGATTTGAACTTGCCTTCGCGACATTACTCGTCCAGCAATGCAACCACGACACCACAATGTTCCCGCTAAGCTGCGCAGGTGCCTGCAAGGTCCCAGGCAGGCCGCTCACCGCCTTTCACTCTGCATGCGTCACAATTTGAACGGACCGCGCAGTGGGGGAGGCAGGCCCGTCCCCCCCCCCCAACGAGGCAGTGCAGCTAAGGGGCGATGTGTACTACACTACTGTATTGTGTCAACAGAAAAACTGCCCGCCATTTTGTTTTTCCTTCACTAACCGTCAACATCCAGGACTTGCGCAGCTTCTTCGCGCATGTCCCGGATGTTGACGGTTGGTGAAGGAAAAACAAAATGGCGGAAAGTGAGCGGCGCGAGACCGGGGGATTGGCGGCTGAGGGATCAGGGTGTTCGAGGACACGTGTTCGGAGGAGTGAGGCTGGCCAATGGTTTGGAAAACGCAGGAAGTGTGAAGAGGAAACCACCGCATGGAATCTCTGCAAGTGCCTAATGATGCATTCAAAAAGTCTGGATTTTAGGTCACTGCCGCTCGTGTGGGGCAGCAAGAGGATGAATGTGTCGCAAGGGCGACTGCAACACAGATGAAGTGCATGTCGCACGGCTATTCTGCCTTCCTGGGTCCCCGCTGCGGCAGACCGAAACACTGAAAGATCCAGTGATGGATTCCCACCAGCCCGAGCTCTCCAAGTTCTCACTGAATGAAACCATCGTTCATGGGAAGCAGGCTGTTTGATTGTTTAGGTCACGTAACCCCTGATCCTGTATTGCTGCTGTGGAGTAATCCCACTTGCTGAGACACCAGCGAGTTCACACTGCGGAGAGACCGTTCACGTGCTCCGTGTGTGGGAAGGGATTCAGTACCTCATGCAACCTGCTGGTACACCAGCGAGTCCACTCTGGGAAGAGGACGTTCTCCTGCTCAGTGTGTGGGAAGGGATTCACTCAGTCACCGAAACTGCTGAGACACCAGCGAGTTCACAAGTGACTTCGGGGGTTTGGATTCTGCTGTTATTGCTGCTGTTATTCACATCCTACTGAATCGTGTTCATTCTGTTAGTTGGCGTTTGTTTCTGCTGATGTTAGTAACCCTTCAAATAGGCTGGAGTTTAATATTGTGATATTTCAAATAACAGTGTTGATATTTGATGTCTCCAAGATAAGAGACTAATTGATGTCCCTGTTTCTGACTGCTCCATTTTTGATCAGAGCAGTGAGAGATTGGAGCCCAGGAGCGACGTGATCGGGGCCCAGGAGAGGCGGGGGCCCAGGGGCAGCACGGGCCAGCCCACACTGCGATCTATGGATAGTAGGAGCATGTGTGCGCACTAGGTCCGTGCAGCAGAGCTTGGTCTCCAGTCGTCTTGGTTAGCCCTTGCCACTGGATCAAGTCCTAGCTCTGTCAAGCTCGTGTGGCGGCTGGTGTGAACGGCCACCCCACGTTAAAAGAATCCATGAACAGGCATCTTCCACCCTTTAGTATGTAGTTCAGGATCTAGATTGTCAGGTCCCTCATTGAAACACCTGTGAACTCATCCCTTTTTGGTGTGGAAGCAGGTCATTCTCGATACGAGGGATTGCCTAATACTATTACTGCTGTCTGAATACTGGGCTGTACTCAGAAATAAAACTTATTACATTGATCACAAAACCCCCCCTCAGAAAAGCTGCAGAGTAACTGGCATTAAAGGAATACTGTTACAGATCGCTGAGAAGTCTGGGTGGTATCTGATGGATAATCTAAATTGGCTGCTGGTGATAACTGGCTTGCACAATCAAAATGTTGATGTATCTACTTCATCGGTTTAAACTCAACTGAAATTTAAACACTCGTAGCAAAATGAAGCAACTTTTAAAGCCAAGAGGGGCGCAATTGGGAGCGGTAACCCCGCTGGGGTTGGTGCGGAAGTCCCGGCCCGGCCGCTGAATTGGGCTTACCGCCCCTCAAAGGAAGTGAAGCGTAATCTCGGCACGCTCCGTTTCCTGATGGGGCGGAACCAGCGGCGGCAACGGGACGCGATCAGGAGAGCTACACACGCGCTCGGCGTAGTGCCGACGCACTTCAGCTCCCCCCTCCCCCTCCGCTTGAAGGGTTGGCCCACTGTGCACCCTGCACGGCCCCTGGCGGCCTCCACTGGATCACCAGGGCAGCGTTGCGAGCAAGCGCCGGAGCCAACCCCGAGAGTCGGCAAAACGGCAAAGATGGCGGCGTAGTGGCGCTGGCCGCCTCCCCGCGAGCGGACACCGGCGGTAAGCCCAATTCAGCGGCCGGGCCGGGACTTCCACACCATCCCCAGCGGGGTTACCGCTCCCAATTGCGGCGACCCCGCCCCCTTTGGCTTTAAAAGTTGCTTCACTTTGCTACGAGTGTTTAAATTTCAGTTGAGTTTAAACTGATGAAGTAGATACATCAACATTTTGATTGTGCAAGCCAGTTATCACCAGCAGCCAATTTAGATTATCCATCAGATACCACCCAGACTTCTCAGCGATCTGTAACAGTATTCCTTTAATGCCAGTTACACTGCAGCTTTTCTGGGGGGGGGGGGGGGGGTTTGTGATCAATGTAATAAGTTTTATTTCTGAGTACAGCCCAGTATTCAGACAGCAGTAATAGTATTAGGCAATCCCTCGTATCCCGTGGGGCGAAAAGGGGTCAGCGCGCGATGCCGAGGGGTCATGATAGTATTTCTGCAAGGTTATGTGCAATTTCCCGCGAGCGCAGCCCCCCCCTTCCCTCCCCTCCCCCCCCCCCCCCACAGGGTGAAAATGGTTTCTTCAATCAATACTGTGACCTCCCCCTCCCTTTCCCGTCTGAAAATCCTGTAACCAGGAATGTGAAGCTGCCATACCTGCCCCTCTTTTAGCCATGTCTATGTAATGGCTGTAATATAATACTCCCAAGTGTCTACCTGCACTCTCAGCTCATCTGCCTTATTGTGCTTTATTAAATGACCTACTCCTGCTCCTATTTCTTGTGCTAATGGACGTCGCAAAAAGGGTCAATTTTGCCCCCGTATGGTCCATTTACTGAAATATCCTGTCCAGTGCTGGCGTAAGTTGCTCATTGTAAGGTTCGCGAACTATTTTTAATTGAACGTGGTAACAAACACATAACTCTGGGATCCAATGTGCCTCAATTGTTCAGACCAAAGTTACAGCAAGTTACAGTGCAAACATACGGAGAGGGGTGGGGCAGCCGCATGAAATGCCGTTGCTAAATTTGTGGTTAGCCAACTGAATTTATCCTGCTCGCTGAAGCCCATTTAGCAAGTTTCTCATCAGTTCCTTTGCCAACAAAAAAAAGTGAGGTTGTATGCTTAAAGCGGGATTCTTGATCTGTTTCCCCTTTAAGATTGCTTTCAACCTTCAAGAAAATGCTCTTCAAGTAATGGCTCTGTGAAGTTAACTGCGTTGTTTTTGAAGAGGTTCCATTTATTCCGTGCCAGGGACTTCCACTCGGGAGCGCAGCTCCGGGCATTCGCCATAAATCAGTGCGGTGAGCTGCCAATCTCCAACCCATCAGGGATCAAGTAATGAGGTTATGGCAAGCCTAGAAAGATGCTCCCGCTGATAAACAGCCTGCCGGCTCGTGACACGTGAAAAATGGCCGCTTGGGAAAGAAAGAAGGAAAGAAAGAGAGAAAGGAAGAAGGAGGAAAGAGAGAAAGGAAGAAGGGACGAAGGAGTAAAGAAATAATTTATATAGCGCCTTTCATGACCTTAACTTTACAGCTAACTGTTCAGCCACCTAAGGACTCATTTTTAGAGTGGAAGCAAGTCTTCCTCAATTCCGAGGGACTGCCGATGATGATGATGACAGCCAATGAAGTACTTTTGGAGTGAAGACACTGTTGTAATGTAGGAAACGCAGCAGCCAATTTGCGCACAACAAGCTCCCAAAAACAGCAATGAAATAAATTATTAGATCATCTAAAGTAAAAACTGAAAATGCTGGAAATACTCAGCATTTGTGGAGAGAGAAACAAGAGTTAACATTTCAGGTCGACGATCATTTGTCGGAAGTTAGAGATGTAACAGGTTTTTAAGCAAGTACAGAGGCAGGGAAAGGGGAGATGGGAGGAAAGAACAAAAGGGAAGGTCTGTGATAGGGTGGGAGGCAGGAGAGGTTAGAGAGACAAAAGGGATGATGGTGCAAGGCAAAAGGGGGTGATAACGGTACAAGTAAAGAAACTAAAAAGGTGGGTCTAGATATTGTAAATGGAAATAGCAGAACCATCAACAACAGCGGCCATCCGAAAAAATGGGGGCTGAAGTATCAGATCATCCAGTTGGTTGAATGAGACACCAGGAGAACTCCCCTGCTCTTCTTCAAACAATGCCATAGGATCTTTTACATTGACCTGAGAGGACAGATGGGGCTATTGGTTTAACATCTCACCTGAAAGACAGTGCAGCAGTCTCTCAGTCCGGCACTGGGAGGGCCAGCCGGTAGTACAGTCTCTGAAGCGGGACTTGAACCCATAACCTTCTGAGTCAGAGGTGAGCGTACTCCCCATTGAGCCAATTCATCAATGCCCTTGGACTGGGTCACAATACTGCAGCTGAGGTCGAACCAGTCATTTAGAAAGGTTCAGCACAGGTTGTGCTGAACCTTTCTAAATGACTGGTCGGACCTCAGCTGCAGTATTGTGACCCTTGCGATTGTACTCTATACCCCTATTTATAAAACCCAGGATCGCTTATGTTTCTTTCAGTCTGGATTCCAAAATACAGAAACTACAACAACAACTTGTACTTGAGTCCCTTAGAAGATGAGAAGGGGGATTTAATAATGGGAAATGTGGAAATGGCTGAGACCTTAAACAATTATTTTGCTTCGGTCTTCACAGTGGAAGACACAAAAACCATGCCAAAAATTGCTGGTCACGGGAATGTGGGAAGGGAGGACCTTGAGATAATCACTATCACTAGGGGGGTAGTGCTGGACAGGCTAATAGGACTCAAGGTAGACAAGTCCCCTGGTCCTGATGAAATGCATCCCAGGGTATTAAAAGAGATGGCGGAAGTTATAGCAGATGCATTCGTTATAATCTATCAAAATTCTCTGGACTCTGGGGAGGTACCAGCAGATTGGAAAGCAGCTAATGTAACGCTTCTGTTTAAAAAATGGGGCAGACAAAAGGCAGGTAACTATAGGCCGGTTAGTTTAACATCTGTAGTGGGGAAAATGCTTGAAGCTATCATTAAGGAAGAAATAGTGGGGCATCTAGATAGGAATAGTGCAATCAAGCAGACGCAACATGGATTCATGAAGGGGAAATCATGCTTAACTAATTTACTGGAATTCTTTGAGGATATAACGAGCATGGTGGATAGAGGTGTACCGATGGATGTGGTGTATTTAGATTTCCCAAAGGCATTCGATAAGGTGCCACACAAAAGGTTACTGCAGAAGATAAAGGTACGCATAGTCAGAGGAAATGTATTAGCATGGATCGAGAATTGGCTGAATAACAAAGCAGAGAGTCGAGATAAATGGGTCCTTTTCGGGTTGGAAATTGGTGGTTAGTGGTGTGCCACAGGGATCGGTGCTAGGACCACAACATACAATATACATAGATGACCTGGAAGAGGGGACAGAGTGTAGTGTAACAAAATTTGCAGATGACACAAAGATTAGTGGGAAAGCGGGTTGTGTAGAGGACACAGAAAGGCTGCAAAGAGATTTAGATAGGTTAAGCGAATGGGCTAAAGTTTGGTAGATGGAATACAATGTCGGAAAATGTGAGGTCATCCACCTTGGAAAAAAAAAACAGTAAAAGGGAATATTATTTGAATGGGGAGAAATTACAACATGCTGCGGTGCAGAGGGACCTGGGGGGTCCTTGTGCATGAATCCCAAAAAGTTAGTTTGCAGGTGCAGCAGGTAATCAGGAAGGCGAATGGAATGTTGGCCTTCATTGCGAGAGGGATGGAGTACAAAAGCAGGGAGATCCTGCTGCAACTGTACAGGGTATTGGTGAGGCTGCACCTGGAGTACTGCGTGCAGTTTTGGTCACCTTACTTAAGGAAGGATATACTAGCTTTGGTGGGGGTACAGAGACGATTCACTAGGCTGATTCCGGAGATGAGGGGGTTACCTTATATTGAGTAGACTGGGTCTTTACTCATTGGAGTTCAGAAGGATGAGGGGTGATCTTATAGAAACATTTAAAATAATGAAAGGGATAGACAAGATAGAGGCAGAGAAGTTGTTTCCACTGGTCGGGAAGACTAGAACTAGGGGGCACAGCCTCAAAATACGGGGGAGCCTATTTAAAACCGAGTTGAGAAGGAATTTCTCCTCCCAGAGGGTTGTGAATCTGTGGAATTCTCTGCCCAAGGAAGCAGTTGAGGCTAGCTCATTGAATGTATTCAAATCACAGATAGATAGATTTTTAACCAATAAGGGAATTAAGGGTTATGGGGAGCGGGCAGGTAAGTGGAGCTGAGTCCACGGCCAGATCAGCCATGATCTTGTTGAATGGCGGAGCGGGATCGAGGGGCTAGATGGCCTACTCCTGTTCCTAATTCTTATGTTCTTATGTTCTATAGCGCCTTTAATGTAGTAAAACGTCCCAAGGCGCTTCACAGGAGAGTTAGAAGACAAAAAAATAAATTTGACACCGAGCCAGATAAGAAGAAATTATGGCAGATGACCAAAAAAGAGGTAGGTTTTATGGAGCGTCTTAAAGGAGGAAAGAGAGGTAGAGAGGTTTCGGCAGGGAGTTCCAGAGCTTGGGGCCGAGGCAACAGAAGGCACGGACACCTATGGTTGAGCGACTATAATCAGGAATGTTCAAGAGGGCAGAAACTACCACTTACAGTAGTAACATGGTTAGTGGTAGCTTGAATTATTGCCTAAGTCGTTACATATTCCGTTTCTAGATAATACTGTCGTAATGCTATTTATAGAGATGACACTCTCATTACTCACCAGTGTCAGTTTAATATGATCGTAAGAGTCTCCACCGCAGAATGTATTTGCACTTTCCTTTCTGAAACACAAAGCAAATCACATGTAAGATCAAACTGGCAAGGCATGCTGGGTCCAAATCCTAGAACGCCCTCCCTAACAGCACTCTGGGAAAACCTTCACCTCACAGACTGCAACGGTTCAAGAAGGTGGCTCACCACCACCTTCTCGAGGGCAATTAGGGATGGGCAATAAATGCCGGCCTTGCTAGCAATGCCCACATCCCAGGAACGAATAAAAAAAAAAGTTACTTTTCACCTTAACACAAGCTACTGACAAGCAATGTTCCTTCTTATTTTCTTTTGACGCTGGCCCATTCAAAAAAGTGCACGAGCATTTTTTTGTATTGAAAAGCTGACTGCGCAGGTTCCCTGGAGCGCTGCACGGCTTAAAAGGAACACTGCCGAAAAGGAAGAAAATATCTGCATTTATATAGCGCCCTTCACGACCTCGGGATGCCCAAAACACTTCACGGCCAATGAACTTTGTTTGAAATGTAGTCACTGTCGCAATGTAGGAAACCCGGCCACCAATGTTGCACCAGGTTCCTCACATTGGATAAATGACCACATAATCTGTCTTTGATGTTGGTTGAGGGATAAATATTGGCCAAATACACCAGGGTTGAACTCCGGTGCTCTTCTTCCAATAGTGGCCCGTGGGATATTTTACGTCCACCTGAAATGACCGACAGGCCCTTGGTTCATCCGAGAGACGGCACCTCCGATGGTGCAGCGCTCCCTCGGTACTGCACTGGAATGTCAGCTGAGATTGTGTGGGACTCGAACCAACGACCTTCTGACTCAGAGGCGAGAGTGCCACCCACCGAGCCATGGCTAGCAGCAGAAGTCTTTAAAGTCTAAGGACAGGCTGCATACACTTGGCTTTGTATTCGCTTGAGTACAGGAGATTGAGGACTGATCTGATCGAGGTGTTAAAAGGATTCGACAGGTTGAATACGGCGGAACTATTTCCTCTGGTGGGGGAATCAAGAACAAGGTCGCACAATTTTAAAATTAGACCCGGGCCAATCAGGAGTGAAATCAGGAAGCATTTCTCGAACAAAACCGATAAAGGGTTATGGAGAGCGGGCGGGGAAGTGGACCTGAGACCATGATCGGATCAGACATGATGGTATTAAATGGCAGAGCAGGCTCGAGGGGCCGTATGGCCTTCTCCTGCTCCTATTTGTTATGTTCTTAAAGGGTAGTGGAAATCGCTCCTCCCAAATGGCTGTGGATTCTAGGTCAATTAGAGCTTTCAAGACTAAGAGCGATAGATTCTTGTTGGGTAAAGGGTATCAAGGGAGTTGGAGCAAAGGCGGGTAAATAGAGTTGAGGTGCAGATCAGCCCACGCCTATTCCTAATGTTACTATGTTCTGTGGTATATGCAGACTATGGATGTACTCTCTGTGTAGTCACTGTATAGTTGTATAAGATGGAGACTTGTTTACCTGATGTACTATCAATAAAGTTTACACTGTGTACATACACGCTGGTACCACTAGAGGGTGCAACTGGTGGAGACCGGGAGGGTTTCCTGCTCTGGTGACAGGGCCCAGTATAAAAGGCTGCCCACCATGCTTGTGCCTCACTCTGGAGTTACGAATAAAGGACCAAGGTCACTACAGTTTGAGTACAACACATTGCCAAGTACATCACAGACATAATATGTTCCTTTGTCTCAACAGTGTTGTCACAACAAAATGACCGGCTCGGTTGTGCGGAGAAACCTACCTCTCTCGTTCGGTGGCACCTTCCGGCTGAGACAGGAAGTTCAATCCACCTCCGGGCCCCGACATTCCCAGCAGTGGATCTGGAGGCCAGGATGTAGAAAGACTGCTGCTTTCCATGAGCTGCGAAAGCAAGAACAAAAAAAGCCAAATACAAATAAATCACTTTAAAAAACAAAACTAAATTCTCAGAGGGTTTGACAGGGTAGATGCTGAGAGGCTGTTTCCTCCTGGCTGGGGAGTCTAGAACCGGGGGTCACAGTCTCAGGATAAGGGGGTGGCCATTTAGGACTGAGATGAGGAGGAATTTCTTCACTCAGAAGGTGGTGAATCTTTGAAATTCTCTAACCCAGAGGGCTGTGGATGCTGAGTCTCTGAATATATTCGATAGATTTTTGGGCACTGAGGGAATCAAGGGATATGCGGATAGGGCGTGAAAGTGGAGTTGAGGTAGAAGATCAGCCGTGATCTTATTGAATGGCGGAGCAGGCTCGAGGGCCGAAGGGCCTACTCCTGCTCCTATTTGTTATGTTCTTATGGACAGCACTCCACATGTCGCTGCACATTTCGATGTTGAATACTGCAGTGCTCGTCACTCGGTTCACTCAAAGATGATCTATTTCCTCACAGCAACAAGGAATCAGAAACTGCAAACGATCGATATTAGATTAACGACACGATTCATGGTACAGATACCAACTCCAGCTTCTCTGAAGGCTTTAGCTGGTTGGCCCACTAAGAAGGCGTGTCATACAGACCAGGTAGGCCACAGATCCAACCCCAACCCCAAACCCCGCTCTGTGTCGGGTTAGCCGATCGCGAGCCAGTCTCATAAGAAACAGGAGCAGGAGTCGGCCATTTGGCCCCTCGAGCCTGCTCCGCCATTCAATAAGATCATGGCGGATCTGATCTTGGCCTCAACTCCACTTCTCCGCCCGTGCCCCTTAACCCTTGCCTCCCTTATCATTCAAAAATCTGCCTATCTCCGCCTTAAATACATTCAATGACCCAGCCTCCACATCTCTGTGGGGCAGAGAATTCGAAAGATTCACGACCCGCTGAGAGAAGAAATTCCTCCTCATTTCCGTTTTAAATGGGCGGCCCCTTATTCTGAAACTGTGCCGCCCTAGTTAGAAACATAGAAAATAAGTGCAGGAGTAGGCCATTCGGCCCTTCGAACCTGCACCGCCATTCAATGAGTTCATGGCTGAACATGCAACTTCAGTACCCCATTCCTGCTTTCTCGCCATACCCCTTGATCCCCATAGTAGTAAGGACTACATCTAACTCCTTTTTGAATATATTTAGTGAATTGGCCTCAACAACTTTCTGTGGTAGAGAATTCCACAGGTTCACCACTCTCTGGATGAAGAAGTTTCTCCTCATCTCGGTCCTAAATATCGATTAGCGCAGGAGGGGAAACATCCTCTCGGCATCTACCCTCTCAGGATTGCGACAACTGACTAGAGTACTCCCCTATCCCCATCCATGTCAGGGAAAGGAAAATCAGCCAGGCCCACCCTGCCCCACATCTGATTACCAGAGACCGCACCCCTGCAGCGAGTGTACATGCGTGTACACGGGCTGAGGGCCGATTGGCTAGACAGCCTGCCAACACCCACTAAGACGGCTCTTGGGCAGGATACCTGGGCTCCTGCTGATCACGGAACTGCAGGACAGACAGGAAATAAAAATCAACGGTAGGAGAACAATGATTATGCTACTGATATCACAAAGCGCTATGTCCTTTATATTTAAAAAACAATATTTTAATATTGTGTTGTTCCAATTAGTATACGTTGCATACTAAGGAGTCATTGCACTTTTTTTCTTAAGAGTATAATTGCTTGAAGGAGCTGGCAGGGTCATCCTGACCCTCACCGCTTTTAAGAGATGGTTGGATGGGCACTTAAAGTGCAGTAACCTTGGGATTACGGACCTAGAGCTGGTAATTGGGATTAGACTGGATGACCTTTTGTTGGACGGCACAGATATAATGGTAAGTACTGCAGGGAATAGAATACGGCCAGGGTGATCTCCTGGACTAGTTTCGATCGCCTGAATGGGTCGGAGAGGAATTTTCCCAGATTTTTTCTCCCTAAATTGGCCTGGGTTTTTATCTGGTTTTTGCCTCTCCCAGGAGATCACATGGCTCCGGTTGGGGAGGAGTGTAGAATGTTTCAGTATAAGGGATGTTGCAGTGGTGTGAGGCGGACTGGTTGGGCTGGGTGCTCTTTGCCTTTCCGTCATTGTTCATTGGTTTATATGTAACCTTTAGGGCTGCAGACCAAGGGCCGGCGCGGACACGATGGGCCGAAATGGCCTCCTTCTGCGCTGTAAATTTCTATGATTCTATTTGTAGATGTCTGGAGGGGTCCCTGACTTTGCTGTGTTTTCCCCAGCCCCCCTACCATCCCAGCTCAGCATCTCTCTGAGCAGTCTCACTTTAGACTAGCAGCTCATACTGGGGAATGCTGGAACTTGCATCGTACCACATACCGTATGGAAAACCTCGCAGCCTCGGCACTTATAAACGGACATGGTGCAGTTAACGAAAACTGATCGAAGGTGGAGAGGGAGGAATGAAGAGACACTCAAAAAAAAACCTTTACATCCTCTTGTTACAAGATCTTTAACAATGAGTTTATGTCTCATCTGGAGAGCGCATTTACATAATTACGCAAGTGTTTTAAGGGGCTGTTGGGTGTGTGTATGAAAACAAAAACCACACTGCTTCATGGGCTTGGCCTGGGTCAGTGGTGACTGAATTTAACAAAGGTTGTGGGAAGGCTAAGGGTGGGAGGGGTTCCTTTAAATTCTCCCAAAGTTTGGCTCAATGTATACAGTACAGGCACGGAGATTCATCCCGGACAGTGTCGTGTTGTATGCAATGGAGAATGTCAACAAAAGCACCCTAAAAAATGGTTTGACACTTAGTATCCAAGATTACATTTTGAATGAAAGAAATCCACAGAATCCAAGTGTTCCAAATAACTCTTCCATTCTGATGCTTCTGAGTGAATTATTCCTGGCACTAGTCACAATGTTTGACAATGCTAGTTACAGATTAGCTGAGCTAAGGCTGCCTCAACCAACAGTACGGTCTTTCTGTGTGGACCAGGACACCAATATTACACAAAGACCTTCATCCTTCACCCTACCTCCAATACTATAAGAACTTGCACTTGTAGAGTACCTCTCATGACATCCCAAAGTGTTTCCCAGCCAATGAAGTGTCGGTACTGTTGTAATGTAGGAAGCACAGCAGCCAATTTGCACAAGTTAAGATCCCTATGCCTGAATGGTAAGGCCCGAGGCCTCCCCAATGTTGGGCCATGGGTCTCATCTCAGTGGAGCTGGTCAATCGTCCGACACCGATGATCGGGTTGTGGGTTTGAGCCCCACTCCAGAGACGCGAGTATGCAATTCAGGCTGACACTCCAGTTGGATGAGACGTTAAACCAAGGAACCGTCTGTCCTCTCGGGTGGACGTCAAAAATCCCATGGCACTATTGTGAAGAGTTCTCACCGGTGTCCCGGTCAATATTAATCCCTCAATCAACATCATAAAAAAAAAACAGATTACCTCGTCATTACCTCATTGCTGTTTGTGGGAGCTTGCCGTGTGCAAATTGGCTGCCATGTTTCCCACATTACAACAGCGTCTACGCTTCATTGGTCCAGGGACCGTGAAAAGCACTATATAAATCTTTCTGCTTTCTAGCTGATTGACCAACCTCGCTGTCTAAAAAGACCAACAGTATTTGAGTTATCTCAGCAATAGTGGCCCCACCGCGGAATTTCTGAACTGTTCTGCCCCGGGAGGGAGGGAACTTACCATTGGAGAATCCTGGTTTTCGTTTAGCTCAGAGAGTTTACAACTGGATTTCTGTCGCTTTGGCTTCATGCCTTCCTCGATGTAGCTGCCGTTGCTCTCTTTTAGCTTTTTATCACTGGGCTGGGAAGGTTCCAGAAGCCCTGATCTGCCCTCTTCATTAGTGCTGAACGCAGAGGGAATATTCTCTTTGTTGATGTCGTCCCTGTGGAGCACGGCAGGGTTTAAACAAACTACAGAGGCATTTCATGACATGAAACGGTGCAATTAAGAGGCGCTCAGTGCTAGCTAAATGGCTCTCAAGGGCTGCTGTGTGCTGCCTCGCTTTCAGTAACCTTTTCAACACGGCAATCCAACAACAAAATGGGGCACTTTATCATTGTTATTATAATTGGGGCCGAATTTCCTCAGAGCTACTTGTGTTCGGTCACCATCCCTTTGGCAAAGGGTTGGTGGGAATACCGTTAACGCAACTGAGCGGAGTTTCTGGTGAAGGTATGGCGAGAGAGAACCCGAGGAAAGTCATCCGGGAAGCCCCATTTATATACCCCAGAACCCCCATTTATATACCCCAGTATCCCCATTTATATACCCCAAACCCCCATTTATATACCCCAAAACGTCCATTTATATACCCCGGAACCCCCATTTATATACCCCAAAACCTCCATTTATATACCCTAGAACCCCCATTTATATACCCCAGTATCCCCATTTATATACCCCAGTATCCCCATTTATATACCCCAGAACCTCCACTAACAGACCCAAAATCTGCATTAATATTCCCCAAAGCCTTCATTAATATACCCCAGAACTCCCATTTATATATTCCAGAACCTGCATTAATATATTCCAGAACCTGCATTAGCATACCCCAAAACCTCCATTTAATATACCCCAGAACCTCCATTAATATACCCCAAAACTATTAATATACCCAGAATCTCCATTAACATACCCCAAAACCTCCATTAATATACACCAGAACTTCCATTAATATACCCCAAAATTATTAATATACCCAGAACCTCCATTAAAATACCCCAAAACCTCCATTAATATACCTTAGAACTCCCATTAACATACCCCAAAACTTCCATTAATATAACCCAGAACCTCCATTAATATACCCTAGAACATCTCTTAGTGCTTCGTACTTTTGAAGTGTGGCGACTAACTTCGGAGGCACCGTGAGTTGTGTGGATGGCAGGAGGAAGTCACAAAGGGACACAGACAAGGCTAAGTGGGTGGGCAACACTGTGGCAGATGGAGTTTAATGTGGGGAAGTGTGAGGTCACCCACCCACTCTGGATCCGAGAAAGACAAATCGATTTATTTTCTCAATGGAGAGAGACCAGGAGCTGTAGAGGAGCAAAGGGATTTAGGTGTCCATGTACACAAATCATTAAAAGCTAGTGCACAGGTACAACATTTGCAGGGATACGGGGAAAGGGCAGGGCAGTGGGACTAGCTGAGGTGCTATTGCAGAGAGCCGGCACGGGCGTGACAGTCCAAATGACCTTCGTCTGTGCTGTAATCATTCTATGATTGACAGATTTTTATCAGGTAAGGGTACCAAAGGATGTGGTGCAAAGGCGGGTAAACGGAGCTGAGGTGCAGATCAGCCATGATCTAATAGACCAGCGGAAGAGGCTCGTGGAGCTGAATGGCCTCCTGTTCCTATGTTTCAATGACTGTATTCGCAGGACATGATGAAAAACTCCGTCGGGAGGTACGCACAGCAATGGGGCTGAGGCCTGACCCTCCACTCTGCTCAATTCTGAGCGGCGCTGTTTGTAGAGGCAGTACATCGGGAATCGGAAGCCTACCGAGGGAGGCGGGGAGAGCTGGTCGGAGTGCCCCCTCCCCCCCACAGAACCAACTCTCGCCCACTTCCCTGGGTACGGTCCGGAACAGCGACGGACAGGAACCTATTGGTGCTGGTTGCGATCGTGCCCCGATGCCCACAGAGGGGGGAGGGGGGGGGGTGCGAGCCCTGGGGAGATCGCCAGGTCAGAAGACTGGGGCACCTGCACAGAAAGCAAAAGGAAAACTGCACCTAGAGGATGAGCTCCAAGAATAAAGCGTGTTTATTTAATCATTCTGTTGGGGGAGAGGCGGGGGAATGGCTGGGATTTATCAATTAACCTGAGTAATACGGAGACTTTGCATTTGGATGCAGTGCAGAAATATCACTTCACACGAAGCAAACTCATTCCTGTTCTTAAACTGATGGAAAACAATCAGCATCAAATCAGCTCTGGTTAGTAAATTATCAATGGTTCATTTATCTTTTATATATATATACACACAAATAAACCACACAGTTTTATACATACAAACAGGCTATTGTATACAGTGCATCAACATTCAGAATCAAGATTCATTTATAATCTATCCTTATTTCAAATGCTGTGAAAAAATCTTCCGTCGAATATATTGGTTTAAGATGTGCACTCTGATAGAAGAATAGCATTGAAAACATCCCTACATTTCTCTGCTTCTCCGAGATTCATCCTGCTCCTTCAGATGTCTCCTTCGCTGTCTGGCAGAGCCTGCTGCAGTCGATAGAGATGTCCCTGATTCGGATTCCTCTGAACTCTGACCCCCACTGCCAGGAGCGTCAAAGAGATGCTGTTCCACGGCGGACCGGATGGTTCTTTCTATAAAACTGCAAACAACACACAGCTGCTGAGCAACGGGTGGCCGCAGGAAGCCGCCCCTTTTTGAGCATCAGGGTCTTTCAGTGTGAAATCAGCTAAAGTTAAACACGCAAAGATGCATCGTACAATCCCTTTATCTCCAACAAACATAACCTTCAATGCACAAGCCTGTCCTTCAACCGAAGCCAAAATGGTTCAAAAAGGCACACATATGTACTCACACACATGCGCACACACACACACATACATACGATCACACACAAAAACATAGGCACACACATGTGCGCAGAAGCACACACACATACACGCACACATGCACACACATACACGCACAGATGCACACACACATACACATACACGCACAGATGCACACAAACATACACATATGCACACACACATACACATACACGCACACACACATACAGGCACAGACGCACACACACATACAAGCAAGCAGCACACGCAAGCGCGCACGTGCACACACACATGCTTGTACGCACACACACACACATATACGGCCACATACAGAGACACCAAGCACACATACACAGACACCACGCACGCACACACAGACGCACGTGCACCAGTATACGCATGTTTGCACGCACACACACGCACTTTTAGAGTGGAAGCAAGCCTGCCTCGATTTCAAGGGACTGCCTATGATGGCACGCACGTGCACACACTCACACATGCCCGAAGATTTTACGGATAATGAATAACTGCCAATTAGGTGACCCAACTTCCTTTTGAGCTCGGGCAGGATGAGCCGCATTGCAAAAGCTGCCGATAAACCCCAGTGCAAGAGACGGCAAGGGAGATGGAAGAGGCAAGTGGCACGGTCCAATGTCAGACACTAAATGTGAGGATCGAGGTGGGGGGGGGGGGGGGGGGGTGGCGGGTGGCAGGCGGGAAGTAACTGCTCCCCCGGCGACAATTGTAGCAGCTGTGCGACCTTTCACCGGACGCCTGCCTCAGCTTTGCTGCTGGCCTCTTGCCAAGCTCTTATAGTAGGGCCACGGGGGATGGGTGGGTGGGGGGGGGCTGTCGGGCACACTGGGTCAGCCACGGGGCAGCTGTGACTCTCTGTGTCTCCCCAGGCCAAGGAGAGGCCTCAGCCCACCACCAGACTTCCGTCCGACTGAAAACCTTGGCCGACGTCGCAGCTCGGTGAACCCAGCCTTTGCGAAGAGCTAAGCACTCTGACGACGTGGCCATCGAGAGCTAGCCTCTTGTCCGTTAAGACTGTTTACACGATAAACGTATCCCGCGTCGACAGCGCTCAAGGTCACAAGCATCCCGGCTCACAAAATCAACATGGCTCAGCTCATAAATCTGCTCTTTGCATTCCTGACCTCGGTAACGTCGCATTAACGTGTAGAGTTTGATGGGGGAACGTATTCGCGTATACTGTCAAATCGGGAACAGGGATTCGAAGCGGGAATCCTTCCGATATTTCCTTCTCTGACGCAAGGAACTGAGGCCAATTGCAGCCTGCCTGGTTTGAGCTGGACCAGAGTTCAGTCCAACTCTGAACTGATGTTGAGAGTTGGTACAGTCCCGGGATCGAACCTGCGGCCTCCTGGGACACTCCGCCCCAATTCCAACTCGTGAGGTGTGCCCGGGCAGTCCCTAAAGCAAAGGTCATTTCCTTTTCTCGTCTACTGAGCAACAAGGCGGCAGAGGGCTCAGGGGCAGGGTGTGCAGGTAGCTTTCGTAGCGGCGATATACGTTCACGGGGCCATTCGGCCCATCGTCTCTTTGCTCGGGCAATGCAGCGCCGCTGAGCATGAGGGCAGACTAGGCCGATCGGCTGCAGGAGGCAGTATCCCCCAGTCGTAGCGCTCCCGGATGGAAAATCGGAAGTGGGAGGGGGGCGCTGCGTGCACACCGTCATCGAATCACACAGCACAGGAGGTGGCCATTCGGCCCATCATGGGCTCTTTGAAAGAGCTACCCACTTAGTCCCACTGCCCCATGTCCTTCCCCCACAGTTTCCCCCTCTAAGCACACATCCAATTGGAAAGCAAACCCTGTCTTTTTGAAGAAACAAGAGAAAGTGCACTTACTCCCCTGCTGGCGACATGCTGTTGACTGACGGCACATGGGTACTGCAACGACAAATGAAGACATGCCATTAACGATCATTAACACACCAGGGGAGGGAGGGGTGAGAGACAGATTAAAGGCGAGGGGGTCCTCAGGTGATTCCAGAAGGCTGAGATTGATTTTGGACTCCAGGGGAATCAAGGGATATGGGGATCGGGCGGGAAAGTGGAGTTGAGGTCGAAGATCAGCCATGATCTTATCGAATGCCAGAGCAGCCTCGAGGGGCCATATGGCCCACTCCTGCTCCGAGTTCTTATGTTTGTAAAAGGCCACATTGCCCTGGCTTGACCTTTCCTAGGACAAAGGGGGCCATTTTAATCAGGAAACCGCCAGGATCAGCTGAGACACCTGCTTTTGCCGCTTCCGCCTCATCGAAGTCAATGGAACGGAAATCAGGGAGGGATCGGGGGGGGGGGGTGGGGAGGTTGAGGTGTAACACAGGCAGTTGACCCGATCTCACCGGGGCGGGGTTTAGGTTAAATCGACCAGCGAAGCAATGGGAGTCCGTCTGCCAGAACAAGGCCGCTCAGGTCAGAGGTCACTGCCCAGGCAACCGGGCTGCCACCTTAGTAACCCTCGCCTTGCTTTCTTGTGACACCGCCTCAAACGACAGGCATCATCGTGAATGTAAATTATTGAGATACTGAGGGCGTAAAGATAACAAGCAATCACCTACACGAACTGACTGATTGCGTGCTTGCAGTGGGAGCTGTGCTCAAAGTGTGAGGGCCGGTGATTCCTTATGAGTCCGATTGGAGTAGACTGAGGTAAATAGGAGGGAGAGGGGGGGGCGGAATGGGGAGGAACACTGAACCCTGTATTAGAAGATGAGTTTACTTGGAGTAGACTGAGGTAAATGGGAGGGAGAGGGGAGCAGAATGGGAAGGAACACTGAACCCTGCAGTGAAAGACTTCAATCTTCAAACATGGAAGCTTTTGTCTTGAAAATTGGAAAAAGAAGTTGCAGTCACGTAGAATAAACCCGCAGCAGTGTGGATGCATTCATAAAAAGGGCGGAATTAAGAAAAGGGGATCAAGTGGTTTTGGTGCGGTCAATACTTTTCCAAATGACATCAGTCATTGAGCACATAATCTTCAGAAACAACCAGCGATTTATAAGGAATAAAATACCGATTAAAGGGTCTTTGGAATGCCAGTAATTCAAGTGATGTCGGCTAAACTTTGCGTTCAAAATGTTCCCTTTCAGCAACAGCAGTTAGGGCAAAAATGCAACATGTTTTAATAGACTCCTGCTTTATTTCTTTATTTTATAAACTTTTAATCTCATAACACTCCTGTGAAGCACCTTGGGATGTTTCACTATGTTACAGGCGCTATATAAATACAAGTTGTTGTTGTCTTACACACTCTCTTTGATAAGAACATCAGAGTTAGGAGCAGTAGGCCATATGGACCCTCAAGCCTGCTCCGCCATTCAATGAGATCATGGCTGATCTTTGACTTCAACTCCACTTTCCCGCCCGATCCCCATATCCCTTGATTTCCCGAGAGTCCAAGGCCGAGAAATTGGCTTCTGAGCGTCTCCTGTTATTGCCTCCAGGGGGCGCGGCGAGATGGACGACTCCTGCTATATTTGGTGAGAAGTTTGTGCAGCGGTCAGACATTGCGCCCCGATTTCCTTCGCCCGGAGATCGTGACGTCATTGTAGTGCACATCATCCCGGTCGTGCCCCGGACCCAAACTTTGGTTCCGCCCACCCCCCTCCCCGCAGCATCGCCGGGCGAAAACACCGACAGCTGCAGGAGGCGACGATCGGGAGGCCGGGCGCGAAGGTTAAAGGGGAGGTGGCCGAGGTAGGCACGGAAATTTCTGCAATGGTCTTTTTTCAATTTTTTTTTTATTCCTCTTTGGCCACGATCCATCAGCCATCACGCCTCTACTGCAGTGCGTGGGTCTGATCGAGCCGGATCGCAGGAGTACTTGGGTCTGATCGAGCCGGATCGTGGGAGTACTTGGGTCTGATCGAGCCGGATCGCGGGAGTACTTAGGTCTGATCGAGCCGGATCGTGGGAGTGCGTGGGTCTGATCGAGCCGGATCGCGGGAGTGCGTGGGTTTGATCGAGCCGGATCGTGGGAGTGCGTGGGTCTGATTGAGCCGGATCGTGGGAGTGCGTGGGTCTGATCGAGCCGGATCGCGGGAGTACTTAGGTCTGATTGAGCCGGATCGTGGGAGTACTTGGGTCTGATCGAGCCGGATCGCGGGAGTACTTAGGTCTGATTGAGCCGGATCGTGGGAGTACTTGGGTCTGATCGAGCCGGATCGCGGGAGTACTTAGGTCTGATTGAGCCGGATCGTGGGAGTACTTAGGTCTGATTGAGCCGGATCGTGGGAGTACTTAGGTCTGATTGAGCCGGATCGTGGGAGTGCTTGGGTCTGATCGAGCCGGATCGTGGGAGTACTTAGGTCTGATTGAGCCGGATCGTGGGAGTGCTTGGGTCTGATCGAGCCGGATCGTGGGAGTGCTTGGGTCTGATCGAGCCGGATCGTGGGAGTGCTTGGGTCTGATCGAGCCAGATCGTGGGAGTGCTTGGGTCTGATCGAGCCGGATCGTGGGAGTGCTTGGGTCTGATCGAGCCGGATCGTGGGAGTGCTTGGGTCTGATCGAGCCGGATCGTGGGAGTGCTTGGGTCTGATCGAGCCGGATCGTGGGAGTGCTTGGGTCTGATCGAGCCGGATCGTGGGAGTGCGTGGGTCTGATCGAGCCGGATCGTGGGAGTACTTGGGTCTGATCGAGCCGGATCGTGGGAGTGCTTGGGTCTGATCGAGCCGGATCGTGGGAGTACTTGGGTCTGATCGAGCCGGATCGTGGGAGTGCTTGGGTCTGATCGAGCCGGATCGTGGGAGTGCTTGGGTCTGATCGAGCCGGATCGTGGGAGTGCGTGGGTCTGATCGAGCCGGATCGCGGGAGTGCGTGGGTCTGATCGAGCCGGATCGCGGGAGTGCTTGGGTCTGATCGAGCCGGATTACGGGAGTACTTGAGTCTGATCGAGCCGGATTACGGGAGTGCTTGGGTCTGATCGAGCCGGATCGTGGGAGTACTTGGGTCTGATCGAGCCGGATCGTGGGAGTACTTGGGTCTGATCGAGCCGGATCGTGGGAGTGCTTGGGTCTGATCGAGCCGGATCGTGGGAGTACTTGGGTCTGATCGAGCCGGATTACGGGAGTGCTTGGGTCTGATCGAGCCGGATTACGGGAGTACTTGAGTCTGATCGAGCCGGATCGTGGGAGTACTTGAGTCTGATCGAGCCGGATCGTGGGAGTACTTGGGTCTGATCGAGCCGGATTACGGGAGTGCTTGGGTCTGATCGAGCCGGATTACGGGAGTACTTGAGTTTGATCGAGCCGGATCGTGGGAGTACTTGAGTCTGATCGAGCCGGATCGTGGGAGTACTTGGGTCTGATCGAGCCGGATCGTGGGAGTACTTGGGTCTGATCGAGCCGGATTGCGGGAGTACTTGGGTTTGATCGAGCCGGATTGCGGGAGTGCTTGGGTCTGATCGAGCCGGATTGCGGGAGTACTTGAGTCTGATCGAGCCGGATTGCGGGAGTGCTTGGGTCTGATCGAGCCGGATTGCGGGAGTGCTTGGGTCTGATCGAGCCGGATTGCGGGAGTACTTGGGTCTGATCGAGCCGGATTGCGGGAGTACTTGAGTCTGATCGAGCCGGATCGCGGGAGTGCTTGGGTCTGATCGAGCCGGATCGTGGGAGTACTTAGGTCTGATCGAGCCGGATTGCGGGAGTACTTGGGTCTGATCGAGCCGGATCGTGGGAGTACTTGGGTCTGATCGAGCCGGATTGCGGGAGTACTTGAGTCTGATCGAGCCGGATCGCGGGAGTACTTGGGTCTGATCGAGCCGGATCGTGGGAGTACTTGGGTCTGATCGAGCCGGATCGTGGCTGCCGTCAGGGACCAGCTCACTGGGCCTTGCGCAGAGCCTGCGGCGACGGCCCTCCCCGTTAAGGGAGGGAAGGAACTTCGGAACACGGTCGCGTCGCGCGGCCCATTGTGAAACGCCGCACACCTACCGCCCCTCCCCCCTGCAACATTCCAGGAAGGCAGTGGGGGCTTGATTTAGCACTCCACTTCCTGCCTGGAGCACAAACACCGAATTTTCTAAGGGTTGAAAATCATTCGCGCCTGCCACTCATTTTTTCAACTTTTAAAAGTTAGTGGCTCAGGGGTGCTCCCGAATTTCTGGGTGAGTGCTGCATTGTGGGAGGTGCCGTCTTTCGGATGAGACATTAAACCGAGGCCCCACCTACTCTCTCAGGTGTAAGGGGGGGTAACCCGTGTGTCCTGGCCAATATTTATCCCTCAAACAACAAAATAAAAACAGATAATCTAGTCATTATCACATTGCTGTCTGTGGGTGTTTGCTGTGCGCAAATTGGTTGTCACGTTACCCACATTACAACAGTGTCTATCGTTCAAAAAGTACTTCATTGGCTGTAAAGCGCTTTGGGTCGTGAAAGGAGCTATAGAAATGCAAGTCTTTCTTTCTTCGTTGCATTGCCAGGATCACAGCACGCCCTCTCCGTGCACACTGTGGAGAAGTACTGGCTGTTAAGTTGTGCTGCGGCCAAATACTGTCCAGCTCTAAACTGCTCAGGGCAAAGAGACTCGCCATGTGATGGAACTGCGTGGTCGGTCACAGAGCGAGGTAGACTTCTCGCACTGTGTGTACTGTAACGTCCTGTCCCCTCAGTCCAGATTCACACGAGGCATGTAGTGAAGTCAAGGTCACTCTGGACCTGCACCTTTATTTCACAGCTCTGGAAGGCTGCACTTGCCTGAGACCTGTCCTTATATACCCGTCTCTTGCAAGTGCACCCCTGGTGGTAAGGTATGCTGGTGGTTACAGGGTCATATCTTATTAGTCATGTATAGCATGTTGGGATATAGTTATAGATAATAATGTAAGATACATGGCATGTACCCCACGCAAACTCGGCTCAGTAAAACCAACTGTCCCTGTTCACATGTCGACAGACCTTTGCTGTGCATCTCCACCTCTTTCTCTTTGATTTTAAGTTTCCAGCACTGGCGAGCTTTCTACCGCATTGTGAAAGTGCGCTTTTCTTGAATTCAGAAGGCTTTCACGCCGTCGAGGGGGTATTCTACAGGGCCTGGAAGAGCTGCGGCATGTTATTTCAAACTTCCATGTTGCTACATGTACTTTGTTTTCTTTGTGCAAGCGTGAAGCTGTAAAAAAAACACCACACGCCTCAATTCGGTCTTTCAAGTTACTTCAGATACTTCGGTTTCTCCATCAGTACTTTCTGGTTGGACCTCATCCAGGAGCTTGCATCACATGACTTCCTGCCTGCAACCACCGCGCCCCCCGCTATTGGTCGCCCGACTTGTCCATCACACTCTCTTCCCACGGCCAATTGGAAAGCGAACAGCCTCCTCGTCACACGATTGGCTGATTCTCGACCGTCAATCAAACAGCCTTTTTATTTTCCATCTCCAATATTTTTTCGAAAACAATTATGCCCAAAGAAAATGTTTTAATAACACAATTTTTTTTTTAATAACCCAATGAAATTTCTCATGGGTGTTGCTCTCATTCCACAAGACTCCAGGACAGTCCTGGAAAATTGGCAAATCTATCTGTCCAGAGGTTTCTTTTTTATTTAGATGTTAAGTGGAAAGATTGTGAGGTGGAGCATGGAAGCTCATGGGAGCAGGGGAGGACAGACACACCAACGTTAGCGTCCTTGACCAGGCCAACACCCCCAGCATTGAAGCACTGACCACACTTGATCAGCTCCGCTGGGCAGGCCACATAGTCCGCATGCCTGACACGAGACTCCCAAAGCAAGCGCTCTACTCGGAACTCCTTCACGGCAAACGAGCCAAAGGTGGGCAGAGGAAACGTTACAAGGACACCCTCAAAGCCTCCCTGATAAAGTGCAACATCCCCACCGACACCTGGGAGTCCCTGGCCCAAGACCGCCGTAAGTGGAGGAAGAGCATCCGGGAGGGCGCTGAGCACCTCGAGTCTCGTCGCCGAGAGCGTGCAGAAATCAAGCGCAGGCAGCGGAAAGAGCGTGCGGCAAACCAGTCCCACCCACCCCTTCCCTCAACGACTATCTGTCCCACCTGTGACAGGGACTGTGGTTCTCGTATTGGACTGTTCAGCTACCTAAGGACTCATGTTTAGAGTGGAAACAAGTCTTCCTCGATTCCGAGGGACTGCCTATGATCGTGTCCATCACACGACGCAACTCCTTCCCACAGACATATGGCAAGTGAACAGACTCCTCACACGATTGGCTGATT
Organism: Pristiophorus japonicus; assembly: GCF_044704955.1. NCBI lineage: Eukaryota > Metazoa > Chordata > Chondrichthyes > Pristiophoridae > Pristiophorus > Pristiophorus japonicus. Next base: position 360,450,465 of record NC_091978.1, read on the forward strand.
CTCGACCGTCAATCAAACAGCATTTTTATTTTCGATCGCCAATACTTTTTTGAAAACAAATATGCCCAAAGAAAAATTTTTAAAGCGCAATTGTTTTTCAATAACCCAATGAAATTTCTCATGGCTGTTGCTCTCATTCCATAAGACTCCAGGACAGTCCTGGAAAATTGGTAACTCTATCTGCACGGAGGTTTATTTTTTATTTAGATGTTAAGAGGAAAGATGCTGGAAATACTTTTCGATTATAACTGGGAGTAATAGATTAGCGGGTACGGTAGCATAGTGGTTGTGGTCGAGTTATTGAGATTCAACACCGCCTCCAGTGCGCCAGTGCAGCCTTCAGCCGCCTGAGGAAAAGAGTGTTTGAAGACCAGGCCCTCAAATCTACCGCCAAGCTCATGGTCTATAGGGCTGTAGTTAGATCTGCCCTCCTGTATGGATCAGAGACAAGGACGATGTACAGAAGACACCTCAAGTCGCTGGAAACATGTCACCAACGATGTCTCCGCAAGATCCTGCAAATTCCCTTGGAGGACAGGTGCACCAACATTAGTGTCCTCGCCCAGGTTAACATCCCCAGCATTGAAGCACTGACCACACTCGATCAGCTTCGCAGGCCAGACACAAGACCCCCTAAGAAAGCGCTCTACTCGGAACTCCTTCACAGCAAATGAGCCAAAGGTGGGCAGCGGAAACGTTACAAGGACATCCACAAAGCCTCCCTGGTAAAGTGCGACATCACCACTGACACCTGGGAGACCCTGGCCAAAGACTGCCCGAGGTGGAGAAAGTGCACCCGGGAGGTCGCTGAGCTCTTCGAATCTCAACGCTGCGAGCGTGAAGAGGTCAGGCTCAGGCAGCGGAAGGAGCGTGCGGCAAATCAGTCCCCTTTCCCCCGACGAATGTCTGACCCATCTGTGACAGGGTCTGTGGCTCTCGTATTAGACTGTTCAGCCACCAAAGGACTCACTTTAGGAGTGGAAGCAAGTCTTCCTCGATTCCGAGGGACTGCCTATGAGTGAGTTACTAGACTAGTAATCCAGAGGCCAGGACTAACGATCCAGTGACACGAGTTCAAATCCCAGTGCATTTAAATTAAAATAATTAAATAAATCTGGAATTCAAAAGCAAGTGTCAGTAATGGTGACCATTGTCGAAAAACAGACTGCAGCGGTTCAAGAAGGCAATTAGGGCAATAAATGCTGGCCATGTCAACGACGCCTACATCCCAGGCACAAATATATTAACAAAAAACATTGGAAGAAAATGAAGAAAGAAAAATCTATCTTTTTACTCTCATAAGTGGACGTGAAGCAATTGGACTGACCAAATAAGGAGTGCGACTGAGAAGACAGTGTAAAATATAACCACTCAACCATCAATGGCAGTGTCTTCAGCTGCCTGGGCCCCAAGCTCTGGAACTCCCTGCATAAACCTCTCCACCTCTCCACCTCTCTTTCCTCCTTCAAGGCACTCCTTAAAACCTACCTCTTTGACCAGGCTTTTGGTCACCAGCGCTAATTTAGAAACATAGAAAATAGGTGCAGTTGTAGGCCATTCGGCTCTTCGAGCCTGCACCACCATTCAATGAGTTCATGGCTGATCATTAACCTCAGTACCCCTTTCCTGCTTTCTCTCCATACTCCTTGATCCCTTTAGCAGTAAGCGCCACATCTAACTCCCTCTTGAATATATCTAACGAACTGGCCTCAACACCTCTCTGCGGTAGTGAATTCCACAGGTTCACAACTCTGAGTGAAGAAGTTTCTCCTCATCTCAGTCCTAAATGGCTTACCCCTTATCCTTAGACTGTGACCCCTGGTTCTGGACTTCCCCAACATCGGGAACATTCTTCCTGCCTATAACCTGTCCAGTTCCATCAGAATTTTGTATGTTTCTACGAGATCCCCTCTCATTCTTCTCAACTCCAGTGAATACAGGCCCAGTCTACTTATGCGGCTCGGTGTCAATTTTTTAATCTCATAATACTCCTGTCAAGTGCCTTGGGACGCTTCACCACGTTAAAGGCGCGCTCTCAATACAAGTTGTTGTTGTTGTTGTAGTAAAGGATCTCTCCCAGCTAAAGGTATGCAATGTACCAGCCTCAGTCAATGATTAATAAGCAGAATAATACAGGAAAACAGCAGCGACCATGGAGACGGACTGTTTGTGTGGAAAAACACTGGACACCCGAGCATTCAATATATAGATTTATAACATTCAAAAGAATCCAAGCGGCTGACTTGGTTTCAGTCAGTGCTTTTTGCAGTCTGTGCCATTTTATACTGTAGTCCAGCTCCTTTAAGACTTTACACGACCACATAGTTTGTACTTGCGCTTCACGTCGTCAATGTCTTCGAGCCCAAACAAGTTTTCGCAGCATGTCTACAGCCAGTGTTCATCCCATGACCGAAAATGCAGAGGCACGGCCCTTGGGATCTTTCCCTGTGCGCAATCGGCCGTTGTGTTTTCCCTACGGAATAAGAGTGACTGCGCTTTCGCAAGCCGTTCACTGGCTGCGGAGCGCATGGTGGCAAAGTCTCGAGGATGTAAAAAGCAAATTCTTTCATTACACCCGCTGGTTAGGACAAAGCCCCTCAGGAGAGTTTTCGGCAAAAAGTGGCGGCAGCAGTCATGTGCCTCCTCTCGCTCCAAAATGGCAGACCCCGCAAAGGGAACCCCCAACGCTGCAGGCTGAAATACCACCACTTGCGGAAAAAAAATCTTTCAAAGAAAATAAATTTAAGATTCAAAGAAGCCACTGGCCTAAGTGAATCTGATCTGAAATCTGCTCGGTTGTGACCCATCGACGCCAACGGCAACTGGCATTTGCATAATGCAGCGAACACCAGCGGCAGGTCGGGGCGGTAAAAGGAGCGGTGAGTGGCGGCCCGGGAGCAGCGGGAGCTGGTGCAGGAGGGCGACGGCAGTGAAAAGTGACGTCATCAAGGTCCAGGTCGGTGATTGGAGCGTGGGCAGATACAGCAGGAGCGGCGATAGACTGTGGGAGAGACGTGATCAGGACCCAGGAGAGGCGCAAGTTCGGGGCCAGGGGCCCAGGGGCAGCACGGGCCCAGCCCACGCTGCGATATGTGCGCGCACTAGGTCCGTGCAGCAGAACTGGTCTCCAGTCATTTTGGTTAACCCTTGCCACTGGACCAAGACCTAGCTCTGTCAAGCCCGTGTGGTGGCTGGTGTGCAATGGTCACCCCATGTTAACAAAATCCACGCACAGGCATCTCCCACCCTTCAGGATTTCGTTCAGGACCTGGAATATTAGGTCCTTCATTGAAACACCTCTGAACTCATCCTCTTTTGGCGTGGAAGCAAGTCATCCTGGTTTCGAGGGGCTGCCTATGATGATGATGATGAATGCAGCAAAACATCCCAAGGTGCTTCACGGGAGCAGTCAGACATCCAGCCAAAGACGGAGGTATTAGGAGAAGCGCCTCAAAGCTGGGCCAAGGAGGTAGCTTTTAAGGAGGAGAGGCGGAGAGGTTTAAGGAGAGCTTAGGGCCTAGGTGGCTAAACACACGGCTGCTGATGGTGGGGCGAAGGGAGCGGGCATCAACAAAGCCTATCAAATGCCAAGACTTTTCTCGAGGGTTTTAAACTCAAGAGTCAGAGAAGCAAAGGGCGGGCTCGCGCCCTTCTTTTTGGGGAGGGAACAACAACAACAACAACTTGCATTTATATAGCGTCTTTAATGTAGTGAAACGTCTCAAGGCGCTTCACAGAAGTGTGATGCGATAACAATTTGACACCAAGCCACACAAGTAGAAATTAACGCAGGCTTGGTCAAAGAGGTAGGTTTTAAGGAGCGTCTTGAAGGAAGAAAGAGAGGTAGAGAGGTGGAGAGGTTTAGGCAGCGAGTTCCACAGCTTAAGGCCCAAGCAACAGAAGGCATGGCCACCGATGGTTGAACGATTATAATCAGGGGTGCTCAAGAGGGCAGAATTAGAGGAGCGCAGACATTTCGTAGGGTTGTGGGGCTGGAGAAGATTACAGAGATACTGAAATCCTATTTCACTCCATCCTGTTCTTGGTTTTACTCCTCAGGAAATGTTTGGACTATCAATCCTGTAACTTTCCCCCAACTGAGGAGACGGCTGCTGTGTACCATGTAATGTGTTTATCTGTAATGACCAAGTAAGTACCGGATTGCGAATAATGAGAGAAAAATGACCCACAGGCACAGAAATGTGAAAGGGTGGGGGTGGGGGGGGGGGGCGGAAAGGCGATCGGAAAAGTACTGTAACTGGCAACAAATGACTGTAATTCGGTCTAACCCACTTGTTCCACCATCAGCCAAAAATTGCTCGGTGGGTTTACACAAAATTTGTGAGCAAACATTTATAGTTTGTGAGCAAACATTTTCGGAGCCAAAAAACAAAAGGGGAATGAAAAATGCAAAGTTTACCAAGGCTTGGCCACACACAAAGTCAACAATTCCTTTGTGTGTCTGTGCCTATCAATCCAAAGGTCCGGGAGACTCTTGTATCAGCTCCAATTCATGAGCAGACGGCACAATTCACGGACTGTATCAAGTGCCCGATGTCCGCTGTCAGCAACAGGCTCGGTTGGGCTTTTGAAATTCAGTGGTCAAGGCCCTGGGTTTTTCACCCGTCTACCAATTAATATTAAACACAAGCGGGGATGATACTGGAATCGCAGAATCTTATAGGACAGAAGGAGACCATTCGGCCCATCGTGCCTGTGAAAAAGCTCTCCAATTAGTCCCACTATATCCATAACCCAGCAAATGTTTTTCCTTTTCAAGTATACATCTTATTCCCTTTTGAAAGTTACTGTTGAATCTGCTTCCACCGCCCTTTCAGCCAGCGCATTCCAGATCGTAACAACTCGCCGTGTAAAGAATACGCTTCATCTTCCCTCCTGGTTCTTTTGATAATTATTTTTAATCTGTGTCCTCTGGTTCCCGAGCCTCCAGTCAGTGGACACAGTTTCTCCCGATTTAATCCATCAAAATCCCTCATAACATTGAACGCCTCTTAAATCTTCCCTTACCTTCTCTTAAAGAAAGAGAGTTGCTTTGCCTGACACACGTAGTGTGTTCACTCAGCTTCCTCACACATGGGGCTCCCCCCACAACCCGCCTCTCTCCACTGATGTTACTGAAGCTCTTTGTTAGCCGTGGCTCAGTGGGTAGCACACTCGCCTGAGTCAGGGGACTGTGGGTTCAAGCTCCAGTCCAGAGACTTGAGCACAAAAATCTAGGCTGACACTCCAGTGCAGTGCTGAGGGAGTGCTGCACTGTCGGAGGTGCTGCCTTTCGGATGAGATGTTAAACCGAGGCCCCGTCTGCTCTCTCAGGCGGACGTAAAAGATCCCATGGCACTATTTCGAAGAAGAGCAGGGGGGGTTATCCCTGGTGTCCTGGCCAATACTTATCCCTCAATCAGCATCACTAAAACAGATTATCTGGTCATTATCACATTGCTTTTTGTGGGAGCTTGCTGTGCGCAAATTGGCTGACTCGTTTCCCACATTACAACAGTGACTACACTCCAAAAGTACTTCACTGGCTGTAAAGTGTTTCGGGTTGTCTGGCGACCATGAAAGGCACTATATAAATGCAAGTCTTTCTTTTTTTCCCCCCCATCCACTGGGCTGTGAACCTCTGCGAAGCAGCCCATCGGTGTTCAGCGATTACAACAGATATTTAGTCCGTGACTATCTGCTCCTGTAGAATATGGCGCATATATGAAGGGTTAGGTTCAGCATCCTCGCAACGGCCGTGCTCCCGACTCCGGGATTTTTTTTTTGTCTAGCGGTGATCTCCCAACACGCTCCGACAAAGCCCGCCTCAGGGGATGGGCAATGGCCGCAGCAGTCCTAGACCGCCCACTACAGCGTAGCATGGTTGCTTATGTCATGTATGTATGCTAGGGGTTACTGCCTGGAGATCTCAGAGATGCAGTGATCGTGTCTATTTTTAAAAAGGGGAACAAATCCGACTGCGGCAACTACAGGGGAATCTCCCGGCTATCAACCACTGGGAAGGTTGTCGCTAGAGTTCTCCTCAACAGTCTTCTCCCTGTGGCCGAGGAACTCCTCCCGGAGTCGCAGTGCGGATTTCGTCCCCTACGGGGAACAAGGGACATGATCTTTGCAGCACACAGCTGCAGGAAAAAATGTAGGGAGCAGCGCCAGCCATTATTTTTCGATCTTACAAAGGCCTTTGACATTGTCGACCATGAGGGCTTATGGAGCGTCCTCCTCTGTTTTGGATGCCCCCGAAAGTTTGTCAACATCCTTCGCCTGCTCCATGACAACATGCAGGCCGTGATCCTTACCAACGGATCCATTACAGACCCAATCCACGTCCGGACCGGGGTCAAACAGGGCTGCGTCATCGCTCCAACCATCTTCTCAATCTTCCTCGCTGCCATGCTCCACCTCACTATCGACAAGCTCCCCGCTGGAGTGGAACTAAACTCCAAGCCAATTCCAAGATCACCCAAATCTCTGTCGTTGAACTGCAGTACGCGGACGACGCCTGCGTCTGCGCACATACAGAGGCTGAGCTCCAGGATATAGTTAATGTATTTACTGAGGCATATGAAAACATGGGCCATACGCTTAACATCCATAAGACAAAACTCCTCCACCAGCCTGTCCTCGCCGCACAGCACTGCCCCCCAGTCATCAAGATTCATGACGTGGCCCTCGACAACGTGGACCACTTCCCATCCTCGGGAGCCTCGTCAACAAAGGTAGACATTGATGCGGAGATTCAACATCACCTCCAGTACTTCTGAGGAAAAGAGTGTTCGAAGACCAGGCCCTCAAAACTACCACCAAGCTCATGGTCTACAGGATTGTAGCAATACCCGTCCTCCTGTATGGATCAGAGGCATGGACGATGTACAGAAGACATATCAAGTCACTGGAGATATATCACCAACGATGTCTCCGCAAGATCCTGCAAATCCCCTGGGAGGACAGGCACACCAACATCAGTGTCCTCGCCCAGGCTAACATCCCCAGCATTGAAGCACTAACCACACTCGATCAGCTTCGCTGGGCAGGCCACTTAGTTTGCATGCCAGACACGAGACTTCCTAAGCAATTGCTCTATGCGGAGCTCCTTCACGGCAAACGAGCCAAAGGTAGACATCCTCAAAGTCTCCCTCGTGAAGTACGACATCACCACTGACACCTGGGAGACCCTGGCCGAAGTTCACCCTAGGTGGAGAAAGTACATCCGGGACGGTGTTGAGCTCTTCGAATCTCAACGCTGCGAGTGTGAAGAGGCCAGGCGCAGACAGCGGAAGGAGCGTGCGGCAAATCAGTGCCACCCCCCCTTCCCCCGACGAATATATGTCCCAGCCATGACAGAGTCTGTGGTTCTCGTGTTGGACAGTTCAGCCACCAAAGAACTCATTTTAGGAGTGGAAGCAAGTCTTCCTCGATTCCGAGGGACTGCCTATGATGATGATGATGATGACTAGCCACCAGGTGGCGCCACTGTCGGAGGTCATTGGGCTGTACGCACGTGTGTGTGGCCCAGGTATAAAAGGCAAGCCATCATGTAATGTAATCACTTTGGGCCCTAATAAAGCAGAGCCAGGTTTGCAATATTCAGTCTATCGAGTTATTACATATATAACAGCTTACCTCTGCATTTCCGCCCCCCCCCCACCAAATTGAAAGAAACCTCGCCTTAGCCAGTGCGATAGACTGCACGAGGGAAAGGTTCCTTATTGCTTTCTTCCAGTGATTAGTTAGCTCCAGTAGTGATAAAGAGTGATGACCTAGTTTCTGTGTAACGTTCAATGGAAGTTCCACATGTACACTGATGACACGCAGCTTTACCTCACCGCCACCTTTCTCCGCCCCCTCCACTGCCTCTGATTTGCCACACTGTTTGTCCGACATCAAGTTCTGGAAGAGCAGACCTTTAGTGGGAAGACTGAAGTCACTGACTTCGGTCTCCGCCATAAACTCCGTTCCCGAGACACTGGCTCTATCCACCTCCCTGATCACTGTCTGAGGCTGAACCACACTGTTTGCAACCACGGCATCCTATTTAACCACATATCCTTTCCATCACCAAGACTGCCTACTATCACCTCCATAATATCGCCCATCTCTGCCCCTGTCTCAGCCCACTGGTTGCTCAAACCCTCACTCATGCCTTTGTTACCTCCAGACTCGACTATTCCAATGCGTTCCTGGCCAGCCTCCCACCTTGCACCTTCCATGAACTTCAGCTCATTCAAAACTCTGCTGCCCGTACCCTAACTCGCACCAAGACCCATTCACCAATCACCTCTGTCCTTGCTGACCGATATTGGTTACTGGTGCGGCAACACCACGAATTTAATATTGTCATTCTTCTGTTGTAATCCCTCAATGGCCTCGTCCCTCCTTAGCTCTATAACTTCCTCCACAGCTACAACCCTCAGATCTCTGCAATTCCTCCAATTCTGGACTCTCGTGCATCCCCGATTTGAAGCACTCCACCACTGGCAGCCGTGCTTTCAGTTGCCTAGGCTGTAATCTCTGGAATTCCCTCCCGAAATCTCTCCACCTCTGTCCTCCTTTAAGACATATCACCATGACCAAGTTTTTGGTCACCTGTCCCAATTTATCTCTCTGTGACTCGGTATCAAATTCTTGTTTGATAACGCTCCTGTGAAGCGCCTTGGGACATTTTACGGTGTTAGAAGGCGCTGTATAAATGCAAGTTGTTGTTGTTACTGATATATTCAACCGCTCTGAGGTATCAGTAATCTCCCTGCTGGTCGATGGAGTTCTATGGGAGCTTGAAAGCCTTTGGTCCGTTTCTGACGTAACGGAGTTGCTGACTGTGATATCTTCAGGGAAGCACACAACACACAACCTGCAAGATGGCTGTCAGTCCGGAATCTTCTGACCTACTGGTCAGGTGACCTGCTCTTTATTAAACAACACTAGTGCAGTAACACAGGTATCCACAGTGTGGAGAGAGAGACATTACACTGATAACCATTAGATAAATGTAATTAGATGTTCACCTTCTCAGCAATCCTCCATTTCAACAATCTGTTAACCAATCAGGACTCTGAGGCTCCATTTAGCTGGCAGAGGTCTTGCTTTGGCTGATTCCAAAACTACCTCTTAATGTTTTAAAAAGTGATCCCCGATCAGTGAAACTGCGACAAAAAAGATCATAGAAAGCTTACCTTAAATAAAAGGGGGACATTGGCCGATCATCTTCTTGAGAGCTGAAAGACAAGAGAAAGTTGCTTCAGTCCACCTGTGCTATAAAATATGCAGAAGCTTCGAACCTCACTCTATTTTTGCTGTAAATTAAATCCCGCCATTGCCTTCGGTCCCCGCCGCAAACTCTGTTCCCTAACCACCGACTCCATCCCTCTCCCTGGCCACTGTCTGTGGCTGAACCAGACTGTTCGCCACCTTGGTGTCATATTTGACCCCGAGAGGAGCTTCCGACCACATAGCCACAGCATTGCTAAGACCGCCCATTTCCACCTCTGTAACATCGCCCGTCTCCGCCCCTGCCTCAGCTCATCTGCTGCTGAAAGCCACATCCATGCCTTTGTTATCGCCGCCATGCTGCACCTCACAATCAACAAGCTCCCCACTGGAGTGGAACTAAACTACAGAACCAGTGGGAAGCTGTTTAACCTCCAGGCCAGGTTCAAGATCACCTCAACCTCTGCCGTTGAGCTGCAGTACGCGGACGGACGCGCCTGCGTCTGAGCACATTCTCTGGCTGAACTCCAGGATATAGTCGATGTACTCACTGAGGCATATGAAAGCATAGGCCTTACGCTTAACATAAGACAAAGATCCTCCACCAGCCTGTCACCGCCGCTCAGCACTGCCCTCCAATCATCAAGATCCCCGGTGCAGCCCTGGACAACGTGGACCATTTCCCATATCTCGGGAGCCTCTTATCAAAAAAGGCAGGCACTGATGCGGAGATTCAACATCACCTCCAGTACTTCTGAGGAAAAGAGTGCTTGAAGACCAGGCCCTCAAATCTGCCACCAAGCTCATGGTTTACAGGGCTGTAGTAATACCGGCCCTCCTGTATGGATCTTAGGCATGGACGATGTATAGAAGGCACCTCAAGTCGCTGGAGCTATATCACCAACGATGTCTCCGCAAGACACTGCAAATCCCCTGGGAGGACAGGCGCACCAACATCAGTGTCTTCGTCCAGGCTAACATCCCCAGTATTGAAGCACTGACCACACTCAAACAGCTTCGCTGGGCAGGTCACAGTTCGCATGCCAGATACGAGACTCCCTAAGCAAATGCTCTATGTGGAGCTCCTTCATGGTAAACGAGCCGAAGGAGGACAGCGGAAACGTTATAAGGACACCCTCAAAGCCTCCCTGGTAAAGTGCGACATCACCACTGACATAGAAACATAGAAACATAGAAACAGAGAAACATAGAAAATAGGTGCAGGAGTAGGCCATTCATCCTTTCTAGCCTGCACCGCCATTCAATGAGTTCATGGCTGAACATGCACTTCAGTACCTCCTTCCTGCTTTCTCGCCATATCCCTTGATCCCCCGAGTAGTAAGGACTTCATCGAACTCCCTTTTGAATATATTTAGTGAATTGGCCTCAACTACTTTCTGTGGTAGAGAATTCCACAGGTTCACCACTCTCTGGGTGAAGAAGTTTCTCCTCATCTCGGTCCTAAATGGCTTACCCCTTATCCTTAGACTGTGACCCCTGGTTCTGGACTTCCCCAACATTGGGAACATTCTTCCTGCATCTAACCTGTCTAAACCCGTCAGAATTTTAAACGTTTCTATGAGGTCCCCTCTCATTCTTCTGAACTCCAGTGAATACAAGCCCAGTTGATCCAGTCTTTCTTGATAGGTCAGTCCCACCATCCCGGGAATCAGTCTGGTGAATCTTCGCTGCACTCCCTCAATAGCAAGAATGTCCTTCCTCAAGTTAGGAGACCAAAACTGTACACAATACTCCAGGTGTGGCCTCACCAATGCCCTGTACAACTGTAGCAACACCTCCCTGCCCCAGTACTCAAATCCCCTTGCTATGAAGGCCAACATGCCATTTGCTTTCTTAACCGCCTGCTGTACCTGCATGCCAACCTTCAATGACTGGTGTACCATGACACCCAGGTCTCGTTGCACCTCCCCTTTTCCTAATCTGTCACCATTCAGATAATAGTCTGTCTCTCTGTTTTTACCACCAAAGTGGATAACCTCACATTTATTCACATTATACTTCATCTGCCATGCATTTGCCCACTCACCTAACCTATCCAAGTCACTCTGCAGCCTCATAGCATCCTCCTCGCAGCTCACACTGCCACCCAACTTAGTGTCATCCGCAAATTTGGAGATACTACATTTAATCCCCTCGTCTAAATCATTAATGTACAATGTAAACAGCTCGGGCCCCAGCACAGAACCTTGCGGTACCCCAGTAGTCACTGCCTGCCATTCTGAAAAGTACCCATTTACTCCTACTCTTTGCTTCCTGTCTGACAACCAGTTCTCAATCCACGTCAGCACACTACCCCCAATTCCATGTGCTTTAACTTTGCACATTAATCTCTTGTGTGGGACCTTGTCGAAAGCCTTCTGAAAGTCCAAATATACCACATCAACTGGTTCTCCCTTGTCCACTTTACTGGAAACATCCTCAAAAAATTCCAGAAGGTTTGTCAAGCATGATTTCCCTTTCACAAATCCATGCTGACTTGGACCTATCATGTCACCATTTTCCAAATGCACTGCTATGACATCCTTAATAATTGATTCCATCATTTTACCCACGACTGAGGTCAGGCTGACCGGTCTATAATTCTCTGTTTTCTCTCTCCCTCTTTTTTTAAAAAGTGGGGTTACATTGGCTACCCTCCACTCGATAGGAACTGATCCAGAGTCAATGGAATGTTGGAAAATGACTGTCAATGCATCCACTATTTCCAAGGCCACCTCCTTAAGTACTCTGGGATGCAGTCCATCAGGCCCTGGGGATTTATCGGCCTTCAATCCCATCAATTTCCCCAACACAATTTCCCGACTAATAAAGATTTCCCTCAGTTCCTCCTCCTTACTAGACCCTCTGACCCCTTTTATATCCGGAAGGTTGTTGGTGACCTCCTCAGTGAATACCGAACCAAAGTACTTGTTCAATTGGTCTGCCATTTCTTTGTTCCCAGTTATGACTTCCCCTGATTCTGACTGCAGGGGACCTACGTTTGTCTTTACTAACCTTTTTCTCTTTACATACCTATAGAAACTTTTGCAATCCGCCTTAATGTTCCCTGCAAGCTTCTTCTCGTACTCCATTTTCTCTGCCCTTATCAAACCCTTTGTCCTCCTCTGCTGAGTTCTAAATTTCTCCCAGTCCCCGGGTTCGCTGCTATTTCTGGCCAATTTGTATGCCACTTCCTTGGCTTTAATACTATCCCTGATTTCCCTAGATAGCCACGGTTGAGCCACCTTCCCTTTTTTATTTTTACGCCAGACAGGAATGTACAATTGTTGTAGTTCATCCATGCGGTCTCTAAATAGCTGCCATTGCCCATCCACAGTCAACCCCTTAAGTATCATTCGATAATCTATCCTAGCCAATTCCCGCCTCATACCTTCAAAGTTACCCTTCTTTAAGTTCTGGACCATGGTCTCTGAATTAACTGTTTCATTCTCCATCCTAATGCAGAATTCCACCATATTATGGTCACTCTTCCCCAAGGGGCCTCGCACAATGAGATTGCTAATTAATCCTCTCTCATTACACAACACCCAGTCTAAGATGGCCTCCCCCTCTAGTTGGTTCCTCGACATATTGGTCTGGAAAACCATCCCTTATGCACTCCAGGAAATCCTCCTCCACCGTATTGCTTCCAGTTTGGCTCGCCCAATCTATGTGCATATTAAAGTCATCCATTATAACTGCTGCACCTTTATTGCATGCACCCCTAATTTCCTGTTTGATACCCTCCCCAACATCACTACTACTGTTTGGAGGTCTGTACACAACTCCCACTAACGTTTTTTGCCCTTTGGTGTTCTGCAGCTCTACCCATATAGATTCCACATCATCCAAGCTAATGTCCTTCCTAACTATTGCATTAATCTCCTCTTTAACCAGCAATGCTACCCCACCTCCTTTTCCTTTTATTCTATCCTTCCTGAATGTTGAATACCCCTGGATATTGAGTTCCCAGCCCTGATCATCCTGGAGCCACGTCTCCGTAATCCCAATCACATCATGTTTGCTAACATCTATTTGCACAGTTAATTCATCCACCTTATTGCGGATACTCCTTGCATTAAGACACAAAGCCTTCAGGCTTGTTTTTTTAACACCCTTTGTCCTTTTAGAATTTTGCTGTACAGTGGCCCTTTTTGTTCTTTGCCTTGGGTTTCTCTGCCCTCCACTTTTCCTCATCTCCTTTCTGTCTTTTGCTTTTGCGTCTCCCTCTGTCTCCTTGCATTGGTTCCCATCTCCCTGCCATATTAGTTTAACTCCTCCCCAACAGCACAACCTCACTGGGAGACCCTGGCCAAAGACCACCCGAGGTGGGGAAAGTACATCCGGGAGGGCGTCGAGTCCCAACGCAATGAGCATGAAGAGGCCAAGCGCAGGCAGTGGAAGGAGCACACGGCAAACCAGCCCCAACGACCCCTTCCCTCGACGAATGTCTGTCCCACCTGTAACAGGGTCTGTGGCTCTCATATCGGACTGTTCAGCCATCAAAGAACTCACTTTGGGAGTGGAAGCAAGTCTTCCTCGATTCCGAGGGACTACCTATGATTAACATCGCCCGTCTCCGTCCCTGCCACAGCTCATCTGCTGCTGAAACCCACATCCATGCATTTGTTATCTCTAGACTTGACTATTCCAACACACTCCTGACTGGCCTCCCATATTCCACCCTCGGTAAACCTGCGGTCATCCAACACTCTGCTGCCCATGTCCTAACTCGCACCCAATCCATTCACCCATCACCCCTGTGCTCGCTGACCGAGATTAGCTCCCGGTTAAGCAACGCCTCGATTTCAAAATTCTCATTCTTGTTTACAAATCCCTCCATGCCCCTCCCTATCTCTGTAATATCCTCCAGCCCTACAACCCCCAGAGATACCTGCACTCCTCTAATTCTGGCCTCTTGAACATAACCGATTTTAATCACTGCACCATCGGCGGCCATGCCTTCAGCTGCCTAGGCCCTAAGCTCGGTAATTCTCTCCCTAAACCTCTCCGCCTATCTACCTCTCTCTCCTCCTCTAAGACGCTCCTTAAAATCTACCTCCTTGACCAAGCCCTAAGATCACGTGTGGCTCGGTTTCGAATGTTGCTCGATTACGCTCCTGTGAAGCGCCTTGGGACGTTTTACTATGTTAAAGTCGCTGTATAACTAAAAGCCATTGTTGCTCCCGGCAACTAACGTGGATAGAAAGCACCAACTTGCCGTCCATTTTATACCGGGCTACAAAGACTTTGCAGCAGAACCGAAAGACCACAGGATACACGCTATCTTCCATAGAAGTTACAGCACAGAAACAGGCCTTTCGGCCCAACTGGTCCATGCTTCACAGGAGCCTCCTCCACCCCTCTTCATCTAACTCGACAGGAGTATTATTCCTTTCTCCCTCATATACTTATCGAGCTTCCCCTTAAATGCGTCTAATCGCTCAACCATTGGTGGCCGTGCCTTCTGTTGCCTCGGCCCCAAGCTCTGGAACTCCCTGCCTAACCTTCTCCAGCCTCTAACTCTCTTCCCTCCTTCAAGACACTCCTTAAAACCTACCTCTTTGACCAAGCTTTTGGTCATCTGCCCTAATTTCTATGTATTCAGCCCAGTGTCAAATTTTTAAATCTCATAATACTCCTGTGATGTGCCTTGGGACGGTTCACTATGTTAATGAGATGTTTTCTAGACCAATATGTCGAGGAACCGACTAGAGGGCTGGCCATCCTAGACTGGGTGATGTGTATCACCTGGAATACTGTGTTCAGTTTTGGTCTCCTACTCTGAGGAAGGACGTTCTTGCTATTGAAGGAGTGCAGCGAAGGTTCACCAGACTGATTCCCGGGATGGTAGGACTGACATATGAGGAGAGACTGGATCAACTGGGCCTGCATTCAGTGGAGTTTAGAAGGATGAGAGGGGATCTCATAGAAACATATAAAATTCTGACGGGACTGGACAGGTTAGATGCAGGAAGATTGTTCCCGATGTTGGGGAAGTTCTTCACTCAGAGAGTTGTTAACCTGTGGAATTCCCTGCCGCAGAGAGTTGTTGCCAGTTAATTGGATATATTCAAGAGGGAGTTAGATATGGGCCTTATGGCTAAGGGAATCAAGGGGTATGGAGAGAAAGCAGGAAAGGGGTACTGAGGGAATGATCAGCCATGATCTTGTTTAATGGTGGTGTCGGCTCGAAGGGCCGGGTGGCCTACTCCTGCACCTATATTCTATGTTTCTAATGAGAAAGGACTAATTAGCAATCTTGTTGTGCGAGGCCCCTTGGGGAAGAGTGACCATAATATGATAGAATTTTTATTAAGATGGAGAGTGACACAGTTAATTCAGAGATGAGGGTCTTGAACTTAAGGAAAGGCAACTTCGATGGTATGAGACGTGAATTGGCTAGAATAGACTGGCAAATGATACTAAAGGGTTGATGGTGGATAGGCAATAGCAAACATTTAAAGAACACATGGATGAACTTCAACAATTGTACATCCCTATCTGGAGTAAAAATAAACCGGGAAAGGTGGCTCAACCGTGGCTAAGAAGGGAAATTAAGGATAATGTTAAATCCAAGAAAGAGGCATTGAAATTGGCCAGAAAAAGCAGAAAACCTGAGGACTGGGAGAAATTTAGAATTCAGCAGAGGAGGACGAAGGATTTAATTAGAAGGGGGAAAATAGAATATGAGAGGAAGCTTGCTGGGAACATAAAAACTGACTGCAAAAGCTTCTATAGATATGTGAAGAGAAAAAGATTAGTGAAGACAAACGTAGGTCCCTTGCAGTCAGATTCAGGTGAATTTGTAATGGGGAACAAAGAAATGGCAGACCAGTTGAACAAATACTTTGGTTCTGTCTTCACGAAGGAAGACACAAATAACCTTCTGGAAATACTAGGGGACCGAGGGTCTAGGTGAGAAGGAGGAACTGAAGGAAATCCTTATTAGGCAGAAAATTGTGTTAGGGAAATTGATGGGATTGAAGGCCGATAAATCCATGGGGCCTGATAGTCTGCATCCCAGAGTATTTAAGGAAGTGGCCCTAGAAATAGTGGATGCATTGGTGATCATTTTCCAACAGTCTATCGACTCTGGATCAGTTCCTATGGACTGGAGGGTAGCTAATGTAACACCACTTTTTAAAAAGAAAGAGGGAGAGAGAAAACAGGTAATTATAGACTGGTTAGTCTGACATCAGTAGTGGGGAAAATGTTCGAATCAATTATTAAAGATGAAACAGCAGCGCATTAGGAAAGCAGTGACAGGATCGGTCACTGGATGGATTTATGAAAGGGAAATCATGCTTGACAAATCTTCTGGAATTTTTTGAGGATGTAACTAATAGAGTGAACAAGGGAGAACCAGTGGATGTGGTGCATTAGGACTTTCAAAAGGCTTTTGACAAGGTCCCACACAAGAGATTGGTGTGCAAAACTAAAGCACATGGTATTGGGAGTAATGTACTGACGTGGATAGAGAACTGGTTGGCAGACAGGAAGCAGAGAGTCGGGATAAACGGGTCCTTTTCAGAATGGCAGCAAGTGACTAGTGGGGTACTGCAAGGTTCAGTGCTGGGGCCCCAGCTATTTACAATATTCATTAATGATTTAGATGAAGGAATTGAGTGTAATATCTCCAAGTTTGCAGATGACACTAAGCTGGGTGGCGGTGTGAGCTGTGAGGAGGACGCTAAGAGGCTGCGGGGTGACTTGGACAGGTTAGGTGAGTGGGCAAATGCATGGCAGATGCAGTATAATGTGGATAAATGTGAGGTTATCCACTTTGGGGGCAAAAATGCGAAGACAGAATATTATCTGAATGGTGGCAGATTAGAAAAAGGGGAGGTGCAACAAGATCTGGGTGTCATGGTACATCAGTCATTGAAAGTTGGCATGCAGGTACAGCAGGCGGTGAAGAAGGTTAATGGTATGTTGGCCTTCATAGCCAGGGGATTTGAGTATAGGAGCAGGGAGGTCTTACTGCAGTTGTACAGGGCCTTGGTGAGGCCTCACCTGGAATATTGTGTTCAGTTTTGGTCTCCTAATCTGAGGAAGGACGTTCTTGCTATTGATGGTTCACCAGACTGATTCCCGGGATGGCAGGACTGACATATGAGGAGAGACTGGATCGACTGGGCCTGTATTCACTGGAGTTTAGAAGGATGAGAGGGGATCTCATAGAAACATATAAAATTCTGACGGGACTAGACAGGTTAGATGCAGGAAGAATGTTCCCGATGTTGGGGAAGACCAGAACCAGAGGACACAGTCTAATGATAAGAGGTAAGCCATTTAGGACTGAGATGAGGAGAAACTTCTTCGCTCAGATAATTGTGAACCTGTGGAATTCTCTACCACAAAAAGTTCTTGAGCTAGTTCGTTAGATATATTCAAAAGGGAGTTAGATGTGGCCCTTACGGTTAAAGGGATCAAGGGGTATGGAGAGAAAGCAGGAATGGGTACTGAAGTTGCATGATCAGCCATGATCATATTAAATGGTGGTGCAGGCTCGAAGGGCCGAATGGCCTACTCCTGCACCTATTTTTTTAAATGTTTCTATTGCCTGGGCCCCAAGATCAGAGCTCCCTGTCCCTCTACCTCTCTTTCCTACTTTAAGACGCTCCTTAAAACCTACCTCTTTGATCAAGCTCTTGGTCACCTGCCCTAATTTCTACGTATGCGGCTCGGTGTCAAATTTTTTAATCTCATAATACTCCTGTGAAGCGCCTTGGGACATTTCACTATGTTAATGAGATAGGAAGAGATCGGCATAAATTAAACCGACAGAAAAATTACCAAACAGCTCGATGTCCCTTTTGTTAACCAGCACCTTGGTTATAATTGTCACAATTTAGGTGTAACTTGTTTCTGCTCTCAGCAGAAAACCATGAAACATCAATCGAATATTGACCAAAGGCCTTCGACACAGTTGCTGAAGAATAAAAACAAGATGCAAAACTCCTGTTTCAGTTAGTTTGATGAATTCCCTGGTGTGGCTTGCTACGGTGTTTGCCAGTTTAGCAGTAACTAATTGTAATGCAGAAAACTGGCAAATGGAATTCAATCCGGACATGTCCACAGATCCCCAAAGGTAGCAGGACAGGTAGATAAGGCGGTTAAGAAGGGATACGAGATACTTCCATTATTAGCCGAAGTATGGAATATAAGAGCAGGGAGGTTATGCTTGAACTGTATAAAACACGAGTTAGGCCACAGCTAGAATACTACGTGCAGTCTGGTCACCACATTACAGGTATGATGTGACTGCAGTGGAGAGGATACAGAGGAGATTTACGAGGATGTTGCCTGGATTGGAGAATTTTAGCTATGAGGAAAGATTGGATAGCCTGGGGTTGTTTTCTTTGGAACAGAGAAGGCTGAGGCGAGATTTAATTGAGGTGTATAAAATTATGAGGGGCCTAGATAGAGTGGATAGGAAGCAGTAGCAAGACATTTGGAAAAGCATAATTCAGGCAGAGTCAGCATGGATTTATGAAAGGGAAGTCATGTTTGACAAATTTGCTGGAATTCTTTGAGGATGTAACGAACAGGGTGGATAAAGGGGAACCAGTGGATGTGGTGTATTTGGATTTCCAGAAGGCATTTGACAAGATGCCACATAAAAGGTTACTGCACAAGATAAAAGTTCACGGGGTTGGGGGTAATATATTAGCATGGATAGAGGATTGGTTAACTAACAGAAAGCAGAGAATCGGGATAAATGGTTCATTCTCCGGTTGGCAATCAGTAACTAGTGGGGTGCTGCAGGGATCAGTGCTGGGACCCCAACTATTTACAATCTATATTAACGACTTGGAAGAAGGGACTGAGTGTAATGTAGCCTAATTTGCTGACGATACAAAGATGGGAGGAAAAGCAATGTGTGAGGAGGACACAGAAAATCTGCAAAAGGGCATAGACAGGCTAAGTGAGTGGGCAAAAATTTGGCAGATGGAGTATAATGTTAGAAAGTGTGAGGTCATGCACCTCGGCAGAAAAAAAATCAAAGAGCAAGTTATTATTTAAATGGAGAAAGATTGCAAAGTGCTGCAGTACAGCAGGACCTGGGTTACTTGCGCATAAAACACAAAAGATTATTATGCAGGTACAGCAAGTGATCAGGAAGGTCAATGGAATCTTGGCCTTTATTGCAAAAGGGATGGAGTATAAAAGCAGGGAAGTGTTGCTACAGTTATTCTGAGTATTGGTGAGGCTACACCTGGAATACTGCGTGCAGTTTTGATTTCCATATTTACGAAAGGATATGCTTGCTTTGGAGGCAGTTCAGTGAAGGTTCACTCGGTTGATTCCGGAGATGAGGGGATTGACTTATGAGGAAAGGTTGAGTAGGTTGGGCCTCTACTCATTAGAATTCAGAAGAATGCGAGGTGATCTTATCGAAACGTATAAGATTATGAGGGGGCTTGACAGGGTGGATGCAGAGAGGATGTTTCCACTGATGGGGGAGACTAGAACTAGAGGGCATGATCTTAGAATAAGGGGCTGCCCATTTAAATCTGAGATGAGGAGAAATTTCTTCAATCTGTGGAATTCTCTGCCTCAGAGAGCTGTGGAAGCTGGGACATTGAATAAATTTAAGACAGAGATAGACAGTTGCTTAACCAATAAGGGATTAAGGGGTTAGGGTCAGCGGGCAGGGAAGTGGACCTGACTCCATGATCAGACCAGCCATGATCGTATTACATGGTGGAGCAGGCTCGAGGGGCCATATGGCCTACTCCTGCTCCTATTTCTTACGTTCTTATGACCTATTTCCCTTAGCAGAGAGGTCAATAAGCAGGGTGCATAGATTTAAAATAATTGGTAGGAGGTTTAGAGGGGAGTTGAGGTGGGGGTCTGGAACTCACTGCCTGAAAGGGCGGTAGAGGCAGAAACCCTTACCACATTTAAAAAGTACTTGGATGTGCACTTGAAGTGCCGTAACCTACAGGGCTACGGACCAAGAGCTGGAAAGTAGGATTAGGCTGGATAGCTCTTTGTCAGCCGGCGCGAACACAATGGGCTGAAATGGCCTCCTTCCGTACTGTAAATTTCTATGATTCTATGAAGCCCAGCGGTGATTATTGCATTGTTAACAGGAGGAGACCAAACAGTTAGTTGCAGGACAGGTGCAACCCATTCTCAGCTTATGACTTAATCTCCCAACAGTTATTGGGAATGTGCAATGCAGACAGGAAGGTCTAATTTAGGCACCGCCAAGCACTGGAATGTCATGGCAGTGGTCGGAAAAACAACTTCAGTGTTACCTGACTCTTTCGGGAGTTGAGAATCCGTCCAATAACAACAACAACAACAACTCGCACTTATTTTCGTGCCGTTCGGGTGTTGAGAAGTTCCAAGGCCTTTCCCAGATAGACGTACGGAAAACCGGCATCAGTCCAGGCAGAGGAAAGATTTATGGAGTGGGAGATCAAAGAGATGAGGTTTTAAGAGAGAGGTGGAGAGGCAGAAGATTTATGGAGGGAGTTCCAACGACTACGAACAAGGTGGCTTGGGGCATAACCTCACATTTAGAGCCCGGCTGTCCTGGGGTGATGTCAAGAAGCGTTTCTTCACACAGAGGGTACTGGAAATCTGGAACTCTCTCCCCTGAAAAGCTGTTGAGGCTGGGGGTCAATTGAAAAATTCAGAACTGAAATTGATAGATTTGTGTTACATAAGGGATATGGAGCATGGACGGGTCAATGGAATTGAGGTAAAGATCAACCACAATCTAATTGAATGGCGGAACAGGTTTGAGGGCTGAATGGCCTCCTCCTGTTCCTATGATAAAGAAAAAAAGAAAGACTTGCATTTATATAGCGCCTTTCACAACCACTGGATGTCCCAAAGCGCTTTACAGCCAATGAAATACTTTTTGGAGTGTAGTCACTGTTGTAATGTGGGAAATGCGGCAGCAAATTTGCACACAGCAAGCTCCCACAAACAGCAATGTAATAATGACCAGATAAACTGTTTTTGTTATGTTGAATGAGGGACCAAGTCCCCCTCACCCATCACCCCTGTGCTCGCTGACCTATATTTGCTCCCGGTTAAGCAATGCCTCCATTTCAAAATTCTCATCCTTATTTTCAAATCCCTCCATGGTCTCACCCACCCCTTCTTATCTCTGTAATCTCCTCCAGCCCCACAACTCCCCGAGATGTCTGCAATCCTCTAATTCTGCCCTCTTGAGCATCCCTGATTATAATCGCTCAGCCATTGGTGGCCGTGCCTTCAGTTGCCTCGGCCCCAAGCTCCAGAACTCCCTGCCTAAACCTCTCCGCCTCGCTTTTCTCCTTCAAGGCACTCCTTAAAACTTACCTCTTTGACCAAACTTTTAGTCATAAGAACATAAGAACATAAGAATTAGGAACAGGTGTAGGCCATCTCGTCCCTCGAGCCTGCTCCGCCATTCAACAAGATCATGGCTGATCTGGCCGTGGACTCAGCTCCACTTACCCGCCCGCTCCCCGTAACCCTTAATTCCCTTACTGGTTAAAATTCTATCTATCTGTGACTTGAATACATTCAATGAGCCAGCCTCAACTGCTTCCTTGGGCAGAGAATTCCACAGATTCACAACCCTCTGGGAGAAGAAATTCCTTCTCAACTCGGTTTTAAATTGGCTCCCCTGTATTTTGAGGCTGTGCCCCCTGGTTCTAGTCTCCCCGACCAGTGGAAACAACCTCTCTGCCTCTATCTTGTCTATCCCTTTCATTATTTTAAATGTTTCTATAAGATCACCCCTCATCTGCCCTAATTTCTCCTTATGAGGCTCGGTGCCAAATGCTTTGTCGTATAATATTCCTGTGAAGTGTCTTGGGACGTTTTGCTCTGTTAAAGGCTCTATAGAAATACAAGTTGTTGTTGTTGTTGTTGAAGAAATGGATGGGTTTTAAAATGCAGTCGAGGATTTTGAATTTAATGCCATGGGGAAATGGGGTGGACCACTAGGACTTAGTGTGGGGTCAAATACAAGTGGCAGAGTTTACGGTAAGTTGGAAGTAAGTTGGAAGTATACGGAGGCTAAGAATAGGAGGCAGGCAAAATAGCATTAGAATGGTGGTCTTGAGATGAGAACGGTAAGTACAAGAGGTTGGGCACGTAGCAACTCACCAAAGCTCTGCTTGGCTAGCTCCCGACTGCTCAATACCACCGGATAACAAGAACTCCAGATGCTATTTACTACATTTGAGTATCATTTTACTCTTGCACTAATAATAATAAAAGTAGATAAAACTAGTCCCAAATAGATCATTTGTAATGTCTATTAATAAAATCAGCTTAATCCCGTGGTTTATAGTTACCATTCCATATTACGGTTAAGTGTCAAGTTAAACCATAATTCATTGCATGATTTGCTGGCTCAAGCTTGTTATTGTGAGAATCCAAGAGGCCAGAAAGCCACCGACATGGCAGGCAGTGAACGCATGCATCCCAGCTTCAGGAACATGAGACTGGAAGCACACTGATTGACTTTCACAGATTACAGGGGTTTTGACTGAATCACAGCTTCATGGCCTCCCCTTCCATTTCTCCCTTAATAAGTCATTTATCTCAGTACTGTTTGTGAGATCTTGCTGTCAGCCAGTAGCTCCGTGGGTAGAACCCTTGTGGCTGGGTCAGAAGTTTGTGGGTTCAAGTCCCACTTCAGAGAGCCGAGCACAAAAATCGAGGCTGACACTCCAGTGTGGTGCTTAGCGAGTGCTGCACTGTCGGAGGTGCTGTCTTTCGGATGAGACGTTAAACCGAGGCCCCGTCTGCTCTCTCAGGTGGACGCAAATGATCCCGTGGCACTATTTCGAAGAAAAGCAGGGCTGTTATCCCTGGTTTCCTGGCCAATATTTATCCCTCAATCAACATAACAAAAAAACAGATTATCTGGACATTATCATATTGCTATTTGTGGGAGCTCACTGAGCCCAAATAGGCTGCCATGTTTCCCACATTGCAACAGTGACAACACTCCAAAAATACTTCATTGACTATAAAGCACTTTGGGATGCCCTGATGTCATGAAAGGTACTCTATAAATGTTAGTTCTTTCTTCAGTTTTACCTCTATGTGCTCAGTGCTTCTACAAATGATTATCCAAGTTAATAGGGGGAGGGTAACTCAATCAAGACATTCAGATGAGGTCACAAACTCTGAGTGATTCCTGAATGCCACAACAACAACAACCACTTGCATTTATATAGCGCCTTTAATGTAGCAAAATGTCCCAAGGCGCTTAACAAGGGCGATATCAACAAAAACATTTTTGACATCGTGCCGCAGAGGAAATGTCAGGACAGGTGAAAGACGTCGGTTTTATGGAGCATCTTAAAGGAGGGGCGAGAGGTGGAGGGGTATAGGGAGGGAATGCCAGAGCTCGGGGCCCAGGCAGATGAAAGCAGGGCCGCCAATGGTGGAGCGATTAAAATCAGGGATGTGTGAGAGGCCAGAATTGGAGGAGCGCAGAGATCTCGAAGGCTTGTAAAGCTGGAACTCAAGATTAAATTACAGCCTTGTAACTTTGCCCCTCAGTTTTGCGTTACATAACGGGGCTCCAGGCAAACATGGGTATACATGACAGGGGAAAACTTTACATTTCTTAAGTTATGTACTTTTATGCAGGAGCAGGGGATGGTGCTACTTTCTGTAAGACAGTATCTGCCACTCATGTGCCCCTGATTGTCATTGGTTTTAATTTCTAGCACTGACCAGGAAACATATCTTTGCAACATTCCTCCACTTGAGGGCTGGTAATGTGGCAAGTATCAAAAGTTCATTTCAATGCCGCAGCGTTACTGAGAGTGGATCTCGAGCCCACATTTAGTGACTATCGGGAAAGACCAGCATTAAATGATATGTTTTTCATCTTTTTCTTACTCTCTCAGTCGGTTCCGGTGTCAGAAACAAAAACACTAACTACTTCAAAAAAAATTATAAAAATAGTTTCAACCCAGCGCCAAAAGAATGAAGGCAGAGGTTGGGAGATTATATTTTCTTTAAATGGAGTGGGTAGAGAACATGGAGTCCCCGACCAGGCAACAACCATGGGCGCAGAAGCCAAAACTGCCTTTTTAAAAAGGTGAATATTTGACAATAAAAATGTTAAATGGGAATGAGGCAAGAGCAAGGGAATCGGAGCAGGAGCCAGCTTGGTGGGTCAAATGGCCTCCCCGTTCTGTAAATTGGCCAATATTTATCCCTCTATCAACATAACAAAAACAAATTATCTGGTCATTATCACACTGCTGTTTGTGGGAGCTTGTGGTGCGCAAATGGACTGCCGCGTTTCCCACATTACAACGGTGACGACACTCCAAAAGTACTTCATTGGCTGTAAAGCACTTTGAGACGTCCGGTGGTCGTGAAAGGTGCTGTGAAAGGCGCTATATAAATGCTGTTGCTCTCCTGTTCCAGCACTTGCTGCTTCCTGGAGTGGTACGCCGCCACACTGCTCCTTCCACTCCCCGGCCTGCTCCGATGGTGCTCGCAGGCCGGGGGCCGCTCACTAATGTGGCCTTTCGCGATTGTGGATTGTGGAGGGACGTGATCGGGGCCCAGGAGAGGGGAGAGTTTGGGGCCCAGGAGAGGCGAGGGCCCAGGGGCAGCACGGGCCCAGCCCACACTGCGATATGTGAGTGCACTAGGTCCGTGCAGCAGAGCTGGTCTCCAGTCGTCTTGGTTAATCCTTGCCACTGGACCAAGACCTAGCTCTGTCAAGCCCGTGTGGTGGCTGGTGTGCAACGGTCACCACACGTTAAAAAAAATCCACACACAGGCATCTTCCACCCTTCAGCATGTAGTTCGGGACCTGGAATTTTAGGTCCTTCATTGAAACACCTGTGAACTTTTTGATGTGGAAGCAAGTCATCCTCGATTTGAGGGACTGCCCATGATGATGATAAATGCAAGTCTTTCTTTCTTAAATTCTATGACTCTATGAACCTTTTGGGTTTCTACTTAGTCCCAAGTTTGGATTTAAGGGTATGGACAAGGCCATCTGGAAAAGGCCGAAAGTCACTCCCTGCTGCGTGTAAAGTATCTGGGAGTATTGAAGGACGCTCCCCACATTGTGATTATATAATACCAATTAGAATTAAGTATAACATTACAATTAGAAAAGCTATTTACAATATAGATTTGCTGGTGTTTGTGCTCCACACAAGCCTCCTCCTTCTTTACTTCATCTAAACTGGTCGGCCTATCCTTCTATTCCTTTCTCCCTCATGTGTTTATCTAGCTTCCTCTTAATTGCATCTATACTACTTGCCTCAAATACTCCCTGAGGTAACAAGTTCCACATACCAACCACTCTCTGGGGAAAGAAGCTTCTCCTGAATTTCTGATTGGATTTATTAGTGACTATTTTATATTTATGCCCCTTTAGTTTTGGCCTCCCCCACACGTGGAAACATCCTCTCTACGTCTAACCTATCGGACACCTTCACAATTTTAAAGACCTCTATTAGGTCACCCCTCAGCCACATTAAACTTGCAAGTCTCTTTCCTTTAACATACTGTTAATGTAAACACAAATATAACCCCTTAACATGCTGGAGTAGGAATTTATTCCATTGAGCTTTCTTAAAGCCCATGTCCCTTCAGTCTCGATTGTTTATGGGATCAAATCTGCATTCAATACAAATATAAAACATATGATAGATGAACAAAATTATGTATTAGCAAATCGGTTTCAAATTTGATCCCTAAACTTCAGTTGCACTCCCCGTCAGTGCCAACTCACAAAGTGCCACGGACCCGTGAGATCTTATTTTCTATAACTATTGCTTCAAATGAATATATCTAGACGCTGAGGGGGTTACCTGCCTCCTGATAGTGCACCTTAACTTTGACGGAAAACTCTGGGAAATCCCGGAGAAACAGCAGGCGAAAAGTGTCTACACCGTTCACTCTGGGGTTTCTGCGGATCGTACGGCAGAGGGTTGAGAGGACGACCCCTGTGGATATTCTACCCCTAGGTGTCTCACGGTTTGTCGAGGATACTGTGAGAAAACAGTGACCCTTTCAGAGGTCAACGCTCACTCAAGTTTATTCTGCTCCTGGTAGTTACATGTCAATGGGTGCAAGGTAAGTAAGGTGTGCAGACGTTTAAAGAGAAAGGAGAGAGAGAGCGAGAAAGGAGGGAGAGAGCGAGAAAGGAGGGAGAGAGCGAGAAAGGAGGGAGAGAGCGAGAAAGGAGGGAGAGAGAGAGAGAGAGAGAAAGGAGGGAGAGAGAGAGAGAGAAAGGAGGGAGAGAGAGAGAGAGAAAGGAGGGAGAGAGAGAGAGAGAGAGAAAGGAGGGAGAGAGAGAGAGAGAGAGAGAGAGAGAGAAAGGAGGGAGAGAGAGAGAGAGAGAGAGAGAGAAAGGAGGGAGAGAGAGAGAGAGAGAAAGGAGGGAGAAAGAGAGAGAGAAAGGAGGGAGAAAGAGAGAGAGAAAGGAGGGAGAGAGAGAGAGAGAAAGGAGGGAGAGAGAGAGAGAGAGAAAGGAGGGAGAGAGAGAGAGAGAAAGGAGGGGGAGAGAGAGAGAGAAAGGAGGGAGAGAGAGAGCGAGAGAAAGGAGGGAGAGAGAGAGAGAGAAAGGAGGGAGAGAGAGAGAGAGAAAGGAGGAGAGAGAGAGAGAGAAGGAGGGAGAGAGAGAGAAAGGAGGGAGAGAGAGAGAGAGAAGGAGGGAGAGAGAGAGAGAGAGAGAAAGGAGGGAGAGAGAGAGAGAGAAAGGAGGGAGAGAGAGAGAGAGAAAGGAGGGAGAGAGAGAGAGAGAGAGAAAGGAGGGAGAGAGAGAGAGAGAGAGAAAGGAGGGAGAGAGAGAGAGAGAGAGAAAGGAGGGAGAAAGAGAGAGAGAAAGGAGGGAGAGAGAGAGAGAGAGAG